>NC_137688.1:6943971-6948971 GCF_963989245.1 Nansenia antarctica | reverse complement strand
TACACAGCCACAGAAAAAGGCAGCTGTTAGTTTGACTGTCCCCGCCGAACCAGCGCGCAGCTGAGAACCCTTCCTATCTAGAGCAACAACGACCCACCACCACTCCAAAACTATCTCCAGATCAGGTCAGGGCTGTGTAGGTATCTTTCTCTCTGCATCCATAGCTATTGGATTTGGATCATTTGATCATCATTCTATCGTGCCATTTCTCTCCCGGCAGAGGTGTGAGAGGTCTGTCTACATGCTGAGACAGAGAGCTGTGCGACAATGACAGTCGGAGTGGAGCTGAGGCTCTCACTGACACAACTGCGAAATCAGGATTGGCTCAGAAGTGCCCAGACGCAACGACGGAGGACATGCTTAAGGGGGGGCTCATAGGCTACACACAACATGTTTTTATTGGCGTAAATTATTCGATTCGACTCTAGTCAGATATCAGATCCAATTCCGTGCACAAAACGTGACTCTAAATATGCTTTGTTTATTATGTTTTATTTATTTTTAAACCATAAAAGTTGTTTATCTAACCCTAAAATCTGTTTTATTGGTATTAGAATGTAAACCCAATACAAGACTGTCATGATAAACGGAATGTCATTGAACTCACCGTTAAGGCCTCTATATACAACAAAACACCCAAAGTGGTTCCTAAATCTACATTTATCTGTAGAGAGAGAGAGCGTGGCAAGAGAGTGCTTTGAAAATACATTTAGGTTTTTTCGGTGCACATAAAAGCAATATCCAAACACAGTTTGCATGGCTAATTTGCCATGGTGTGTCATCCATGTAATCAAAGTGAAGAGAAAATGAGCTATGAGAGAGAAAACAGTATCATAATAATCATATTTGCAGCATATATAAATATAGATATATTCATGATAAACAATCTGCAATGATGGGGCTTGAACACTGATCATTTCTTCAGGCAACCGGTCTATCTATCCACTGTCTGGGTAACAGACTGGGGCTAGGAGCTGGTCTGGGTAACAGACTGGGGCTGGGAGCTGGTCTGGGTAACAGACTGGGGCTAGGAGCTGGTCTGGGTAACAGACTGGGTCTAGGAGCCGGTCTGGGTAACAGACTGGGGCTAGGAGCTGGTCTGGGTAACAGACTGGGTCTAGGAGCCGGTCTGGGTAACAGACTGGGGCTAGGAGCTGGTCTGGGTAACAGACTGGGTCTAGGAGCTGGTCTGGGTAACAGACTGGGGCTAGGAGCTGGTCTGGGTAACAGACTGGGTCTAGGAGCTGGTCTGGGTAACAGACTGGGTCTAGGAGCTGGTCAGGGTAACAGACTGGGTCTAGGAGCTGGTCTGGGTAACAGACTGGGGCTGGGAGCTGGTCTGGGTAACAGACTGGGTCTAGGAGCTGGTCTGGGTAACAGACTGGGGCTAGGAGCTGGTCTGGGTAACAGACTGGGTCTAGGAGCTGGTCAGGGTAACAGACTGGGTCTAGGAGCTGGTCTGGGTAACAGACTGGGGCTGGGAGCTGGCCTGGGTAACAGACTGGGGCTAGGAGCTGGTCAGGGTAACAGACTGGGGCTGGGAGCTGGTCTGGGTAACAGACTGGGGCTGGGAGCTGGTCTGGGTAACAGACTGGGTCTAGGAGCTGGTCTGGGTAACAGACTGGGTCTAGGAGCTGGTCTGGGTAACAGACTGGGGCTGGAAGCTGGTCTGGGTAACAGACTGGGTCTAGGAGCTGGTCTGGGTAACAGACTGGGGCTGGGAGCTGGTCTGGGTAACAGACTGGGGCTAGGAGCTGGTCTGGGTAACAGACTGGGGCTGGGAGCTGGTCTGGGTAACAGACTGGGGCTGGGAGCTGGTCTCAGGTGCAGAGAGGGAGAAAAATAAATAAATGAGAAAGACCTGGTGAGTTTCTGTACATGAAGTGACACACATTCATGAATGATCTTTATTGTCATTGTAACAGGTACAACGAAATGTAAATGCAAACCCTAGGTGCTAACAAACAAACACAGTCCTAAGATAATAAAAAAACAAGAATGAGACATAAATAGACATAAATTGGGGGATATAAATAGGGGGATAAGTGATCGGTAGGCATCTGAGAATGTATCTATTGTGTGAACTTCTATACTTCTATACACTATGGCCTATTCACAGGGGGGTATATAGACAGGGGGGAGTTAGCATGTAACTGTGTACTTTTATAAACATAGAAACATATGGACTAGTAAACTTATATACAGTATATGAACCCTAACACAAGAATGCAAACATATTGCACGGTTATAGAACATTGCACTATTCCCATGGTTATTGCACAGTAGTTTCTCGTATTGCACTACAGAGGGGATTTTTTGTTTTGTTTTTCTAGATCTCCGAGTTTGGTGCACTTATGGCCCTGGGGAAGAAACTGAACATAAGTCTGTCAGTCTGGGTGGGCATGGTATTGAAGCGCCTGCCTGAGCGCAGCCGTGTGAAGTGTTTGTTGCCAGGGTGTTTGGGTCCTTGAAGATTTTGACCCTGGCAACAAACACTTCACACGGCTGCGCTAAGACAGGTGCTTCAGTATGATGGTGTTTGCTGCTCAACGACCTCCAGATTTGAACTGAATCCCTTCGAGGTGTTTCAAAACTCTTTAGTTATTGGTGTAACAGCGCACCATTTCACGTTTCAAAGCATCTCACGATAAGTGTTCCAGTCAACACAAGCGAAAGAAAGGTTTTGAATGCTTTACAATGGGGGAAGCTCAGTTGCCACCAGTTTTGGGGTTTCGCAAAACACTTTCCTTTAACACTAGAACAGCCATGAGGGAGTAAAGAAAAGTGTTATATCTTTGCACTCGATCAAATTTCAGGTCCCTCCTTTCATGACTTTTCCTAGATATGTGCGTTCTACCACCCAGTATCCTTACATTTTCAAAATCACATCAGGATAAGCTAATATAAAGCTATTTTGCCGTTTTTCTGTGCAGGCCAATTTACAAGCGGCCAACTAGTGGTTGTTATTAAGGTGTAAATAGTAGCTTGAGCATTGTAAAGAGGGGGTCCTTTGACCCCCGAGGCGTCTCTTTTAGTAGGTAAAAAAGGCACGGCTGTTCTTAACAGTGTGGAAGTTATGTAAATCACTAGTTGTTCCTTGGTTCAGGCGCCACCTCCTGTGGACTGGGGTCTCGTGTGTTTATTCAGGTGTAATATCCACAACAATAATGTCCTTTATTGGCACGGCTAATTAAGCACACTGATCATAAAGCGTAGCAGCTGAGGGCTATGCTATTTCCATAGATGCTCACTTTCATGTCAGGCCAAGGAATTTAAAAACCTTTTGGCTACCATTTCATTTAGATCAGAACCTAGGGAGCAACCTCCTCCTATAGCCTGTGTACTGTACACTATTTAATCTGCGCATGTGACATTGATTGCGCACTACAGGGGTCTTGCTGATGATAATGATGCCTCTTTTACACTGACTTTGAAGCGTCTGCCAACAGTATTACATGCGTTACATGCGTTATGCGTTTAAGAAAACATGAAGGAGGAGGTGGGAGGGGACACAGTTGAACATCAAGGTCATTTACGTCAGAATTATTATCACAGATACTAGAGTTTATTTTTTTCTTCTTCTTTCTCCTACCTCTGTGATTAAATGCGCTTGAAATATAGGCCAAGCCAAAGTCATCATCATCATCATCATCATAAGCATCATCACAATGGTAGATCTTTCTAGATTATCTGTGACAACAGCCGCCATTCTCCCAAGGGAGCTGCTGACAGCGCAGAGTGAGGGTGAGAGTAGCAGCCTACTGAAGCAGAAGTGCAAATTGAGAAGATGAGGCCCTTTTGGAGGGTTTATGGTTGCTGGGCAACCGTAAATAACAACAACAACAGTGGTGATGGGGACAATTTTAGTCTGGATGGACGCATTTGATTTCTGATTTAAAAGATCTTCTGGCTAAAGAGGGATGCTACAATTGTTATACTGTTACATGTCTGTATTATGTTGGATGGCGGTGGAAGGGAGAAAGGTGGAGAGAGGGGTGGGGGGATAGGGATGAGGGTAGAGGGATATCTGATATCTTTGATTACATCAAAATGTATTCGGCCAAAATGTTGTATTGTCTATAACTTGACAGTGTTGTAATAATAACAAAATAAAATAAAATAGAAATAGAAATACGGTGGTAATGAGAGGAGGGCCATAGGCAGTGGCGGTTTTAGGGGTTGGCCTGGGGTGGCCACAGCCACCCTTGAAATCTCATTGGCTACCCCACTGGCCACCCCAGATCGGATAGGTAGTTGGTCATGTTCATCATAAGGCGGGACAAACTCTGGTCAATCAATGATGACAGCTGGTCCGCTGACAAAGCGGCAGTTTGACATTTCCAACTAGTACAGTAATGGACTGAGGCGGTGACAGTTGATCTCTGCTGACCATGAGTCAAACAGTACTGGAGCGTATCACTATCAACGGCTGCATCATCAGACTACAATCCTCTATTGTTCATGGGGTTCAAAGGTTTACAACATTATTTTATTGAACATATTTTGTTTTCTTTTAATGTTCATGAGAGTTCAAAGGTTCACATGATTCTTTTATAGCACATATTTTGTTTGGAGTTAAGGTTTGTTTGGTTTATGTCATTCCATTTTTCTTGAATAAAACGTCAGATTAATCATGAGTTTGACATGTATCATCTTTTTCTAATGATTATACTGAAGACCTCATGTTAAAAGCAGATGAATTTTGTTACCCTAATCTAACTTGTGAAGAGATGAGGGCTTTACTGGAAGAAATGTCTCTTAGAAAATGTGTAGCCTATCCTGAACATATTTCCTGATTAAAAATAGACATGTTAAAATAACCACAGCTTCCCAGAGACTGTGACAGGTGGAAGTGGAATAGAAACCTGAATACAATGGTAGCTGCATGTTAAAGCTGTTCTAGGTTGTAATAATATATTATCAACTTTAGTTGTTGTGGGTATTCAGCATGGCACATTAGTTTAATGCTCTATTATAAAATATAAGAAAAAAACAACCTG
>NC_137688.1:6931471-6933971 GCF_963989245.1 Nansenia antarctica | reverse complement strand
AAGGCGACATTGAATAAGTAGGTTTTGAGGTCACGCTTAAAAATGTCCTGAGTTTTAGACAACCTCAGGCCCTCAGGTAGGGTGTTCCACAATCTAGGAGCATATATGCTAAAAGCTGATCCTCCAAATCTCTTTGTCCTAGCCTCTGGCACTATTAAAAGTTCCGTGCCACTAGACCTTGGGGTCTAGCTGGTGTGTATCTTATGAGCATGTCCACTATGTAATTGGGTGCATCGCAGTGGAGTGATTTATAGACTAGTAAAAGGATCTTAAAGTCTATTATATAACTGACAGGGAGCCAGTGTAGTGATCTCAAGACAGGTGTGATGTGCGCTCTTCGTTTGGTCCTAGTAAGGACACGAGCATCAGCATTTTGAACCATTTGTAGTCTATTAATCATTTTTTTGGGGAGACCTGTCAGGAGATCATTACAGTAATCTAGCCTACTAGTAACAAACGCATGCATTAATTTTTCAGTGTCTGCCTGGGAGAGAAATGATTGTACCTTAGTGATGTTTCTTAGATGGTAGAAGGATGTTTTAATAGTATTACTAATATGAGTTTCAAAATTTAGATCTGGGTCAATTATGACACCAAGATTCCTAGCCTATGACAACCCTCGGGTACATAAGGTTCAGAGATAGGAAATGTTTAGGATATTTATAGCATAGCATAGAGTACAGCACAGTGTTTTATTTGTATAGTATAGTAGTATAGTATAGTAGATAGTGTACATAGCCTTTATTTATGTAAACCAGCTCTTTTCCCTTCTTGTTTTTAGTAAACTTTTTTCCTAGCACCAGGGGAGCCCCCCCCCCTACATTTCGTTGTATGGTACCTGTACTGTATTAATGACAATAAAGACCATTCATTCATTCATTGATTCACAATGAATAAAAACATAGATGAAAGTGCATTTGGAATCAAATAATTTTGATTCCAAATGTTTGATGTCTCATGATGTTACTTATGTTACTAACTTATGTTATGTTATTGGTCTACCTCTATCAATATGTTATGTTATTGGTCTACCTCTATCAATATGTTATGTTATTGGTCTACCTCTATCAATACGTTATGTTATTGGTCTACCTCTATCAATACGTTATGTTATTGGTCTACCTCTATCAATATGTTATGTTATTGGTCTACCACCTCTATCAATGTTATTGGTCTACCTCTATCAATACGCCCACGGCCCCAGTCCATTAGCCAATAGTCTGATCCATACTAGTACAGGTGGGCCACGAGGTCTCCCAGTGGCGTCTCCCACTAATCAGCTGCAACACTTCACTTAATTGACACGAGCCGCGGGGATGGCTGACGCACATCGAAATCAGGTACTTAAAAACGATGGATTTAAGGGTTTACATAATATTATTTGTCCAGTTTGATACTGCACTTACTGTTTGTAATGAAGGGCGCATAAGGTGTGAAAGTTACTTTCTCTGCTGATTTAGGCTACTTTGCACAGCTTTCCTGGCGAGTGTTTGTTTGTTTGTTTGTTTGTTTGTGTTTTCAAGGACCCCAATTGAAATAAGCCAGTGGCTTTCTTGGGTTTTTATCCTTTTAGATGACCTTGTATGTAATATGTACTTTCATGTACCTACTTCTGCAAGTCTTCTAATAAAGTTTTCAATCAATCAATCAATCAATTGTCAGGGCCTGCGCCTCATAATGGAGAAAGCCATTGATCAATAAAGTGCATTTCAAGTTTACGATGACAATTTGACACGTTTGTCCCTGGATACAAGACTCATTCCTATGAAGGAAGGTTTATGATACCTCTGTGTCTTTCAACCCAAACAGTTACTGACCCTGGAGCGGCAGAATAGCTTGGAGATGTGGTTGCATGAGACGGACACCAAGCTGACCCAGATCAACGGCCAGCGGAGGTACGGAGGACCGCCTGATGGTGAGTGTGTTTGGAGTGTCAATACACCTTTTAATAATCTCAGTTGATCTCAGACAAAATCAGAAATGACAGACAATTCCACAACGTTTTCGTTCAAAGATAATATCTGACTGGATTTTTCGGTAGAGCTTTTGTTTTAGGTAGGCTACGTATCTATCCATTACTCCTAAAGTACACACACCTGTTGGTAATGACGCCTCACTTGGGGGGGAAATCCAATTAAAAGAGAACTGATGGCCGAATCCATTCTGATGAAAAAAACAATTTAAAAATCACTATTTGGTCTGACCAGCATGAAGCAAAGTGCACAAATGATCAATGGTTTTGCACACTCAATACTCATAAATGACACTGATTAATGAACTGTAGGATAGGTGAAGATAATATGATCGGTTAGTTACACCCTGATTGTGGAGTCATTGACATATCATTTTCAACACCCTGTTAAAAACCTTTTTATCTTTTCATAATATTGTAGTGCACCAATCTGGGTTTAGGACCTGGTAATAGCACAGTTTCAGCTGCTATGCTTTAGATGATGTTAAATTGCCTAGATCAAAACAAACTTGTGCTGTCTCTTATTTA
>NC_137688.1:6902623-6931271 GCF_963989245.1 Nansenia antarctica | reverse complement strand
GAAGTAATCCCCAGAAGGCTGATCACGTCTGTCATGTCTATCGCCCCTGCTGGCTGCAGGCTGGCGCGGCGCCCCCCCCGGGCCGGGCTGTGAGGTGTTCATCAGCCAGATCCCCCGGGACGTGTACGAGGACCAGCTGATCCCGGCCTTCCAGGCCATCGGCCGCCTCTGGGAGTTCCGCCTCATGATGAATTTCAGCGGCCATAACCGCGGCTTCGCCTACGCCAAGTACGGCGACCCCCACACGGCCGCCGCCGCCGTCGGCGCGCTGCACGGACACATCCTGAAGCCCGGCATCCGCCTCCAGCGTGCGGCGCAGCACAGAGAAATGCCAGCTCTGTCTGGGCGACCTGCCCTGCAACACCAGGAAGGAGCAGCTGCAGCAGGTTAGTGTTAACACTACAACAGCCGTGCCTATTTTACCTACTAGTAGAGCCACCTGGGGGTCAATAGACCCCCCTTTTTAGAATGTAAATCTGCTATTTACACACAGATTACTAGAGGGGGCTTCTTTTTTTAGCCTGCCTCCTACACAGAAAAACTGCTTTATACTATCTTATCCTGAAGTGATTTAGAAAATGTAAGGATACTGGGTGGTGTGCAAAGATAGAATTTTCTTTTTTACTCACAGGGGTCAAGTTTAGCCCAGTAATTACAGTAGGATTCTCAACGCAACGGGTGGTCCGTTTTAGAACGTTGCAGAGAAAAAACTCGACAGACATTCCAAAGCATCTGGACGTTCTGCTGAGACTTGACAAGTCTAGTCTTGACGTCTTCTCCGTCGTTCAGGGCCGTCACAGGGTAATTCGGACCTCTGCAACTCGAGTTGCGTTGCGTTGCGTTGCGAATCCTAGATGTGAACTGGGCTTTAGCGTGAGGGGGAAAACTGAGGGGAGGACAGGCTCATTGTTGTAGATTAGATTAGATTCGATTTTATTGTCATCGCAGAGTACAAGTACTATACAACGAAATGCTGTTTAGCATCCAACCAAAAGTGCAAATAGTGATATATATAGTGATATAAGGGCATGATATAAATAGAACAAGAATGGTAATGATGGTAGTGAGGGGTAGGGCTATTTACAGTTATGAGCTATGTACAGTGAGGTAGTTTATGTACAGTGTCTTGTAATACGTGGAATGAGGAATGGTAAGGAACATGTGTCAGATCCGCTCCAGTCTTTTGGTTTGTACCTTCAACACCAGCCATTGGTGCATGAATGTAGAAATCAAATGCCACGGAAAAAACACCTGAATGTAGAAAGTCTTTTATGGTGTGTGTGTGTGTGTGTTTATCTCTCCTCCAGCTGCTGCAAACGTTCTGTGACGGGGTGGAGGATGTGTCCCTGAAGTTGGGTCCTGACGGGGAGGGTGTGGCAGCAGTGGTGTTCTACTCCTCCCACCATGCCGCTTCCATGGCGAAGGAGGCATGGTGGGAAGGTAGGGTCATAGGTCATAGCTACACATCACAGGGACCAGACATGTGACACGTTCTAATGCTTTGGTCCTGGTATAGGCAACCAATCAAAATGTTCAGACTTTTTCTTTTGAAACACAGAAGTACGTTTCAACATTGTTGAGAATCTCAACACACACTCGCTAGTCAAGCCAAAATACTGCAACGAAATGGATTGGGTGAGTAATCCCCACTGCTACCTAGTTAACTATAACACTACTTTACATTGTTAGCAGGCTCACAAAACAAGCTGTGTTAGTTGACTAGCGAGTGTGTCATTGATTTTCAACAACGCGGAAATGTATTCACATTCTTTCGAAAGAAAAGTCCCATCATTACATCAGATCCCGATATGCGGACCAAAGCACTAGAACGTGACACATACGTTACACGTGGCTTCCGTAATGGGCAGATTATGCTAGTGATGTTATTTCTAAGTCAGGTCCTTATAAAAATGTAACGAAGGTCTCCCCCCCCCCCCCACCTCTCTGCAGCGTTTAAGAAGCACTTGAGGGTGCCCATCACTGTGGAGTGGCAGTCCAGTGTTACCCCCCGCCTGGCCCTTCAGCCAGATCCCCCGGGACGTGTACGAGGACCAGCTGATCCCGGCCTTCCAGGCCATCGGCCGCCTCTGGGCCGCCTCATCGGCCTCTCCCGGGCCGTGGGGACTCCCACCCTTCGGGGGGCGCCCCCTCCCCCTTCCTCCCCCCCTTGGGTGCCCCCTCCCTCCCCTCGGGTGGGAGTGTGTCAGCCCCCGTCTCCCGCCAGGGGGCCGCCGACCGCGGCCCTGGATGCCGTCACCCTGCTCCAGAGGGTGTGCGAGGTGCTCGGCCGGGGCCCGCCGCTGTACGACATCCAGTTCCTCCAGATGGGGCCCGACGGCTTCCTGTGCTTCGGCTACCGGGTGTGTGTCCCGGGGCTGAAGAGGCCCTTCACGGGCGTGGTGCAGACCCTGCCCAGCCCCACCTACGCCGCCGTGCAGCTGGAGGCGCAGACGGCCACGGCCGACCAAGTGGTCCGGGCTCTCAGGGCCTTCTACAACATAGTTGGCTAGTTATTGTTTTATCATGTTTTAGTGAGTAAGTAGTATGCACTATTTTGTTTTAGTGAGTTTTATTTTGTTTTATGCATTGGAAGAATAATAAGAAAAGAAAAGAAAAAACTCTTGAACTCTTTTATATGTTGGATGCACAATTTTTACTTTGATTTGTGTGTGTTGTTGTGTTGCACTTTTATATGTCGGTTTTGCAGTGCTTTTAGTAGTTTTGCAGTGCAGATTTGCATGTTTTTGCACTGTAGTGTGTGTGTGTTTTGCATATTTTTCTCATTTGAATAAAAATGAGATCTTTGACAGATGACATGTTATAGTTGTTACGTTTCATTCGGGGCGGCTGTGGTTCAGTGGGTAGAGCCGCCGTCTAATGATCGTATAAAAAAAAGTCTCGTCTAATAAAAGTCGGCAGCTCGCAGCGTTTCGAATCCCCCACGTGTCGAAGTGTCCTTGAGCAAGGAACTGAACCCCTAATTGCTCCAGGGTCGCCTTCAATGGTAGATGCCCCCTCTGGAGCATAAATGCGTTTCATTGTACTCTTTGTAATGACAAACTTTGTCAATCCCTTTCCCTTTCTGTTTAGGTTGGTGTTCCACAAGGACTAATACTGTCAATTTAGAGACTAATCATTCTTTACTAAAGGAAGAGTAATAGTTGAACATGGGTTATTGAAGGAAAACTACACCATGCCAGTTTCAAGATCTTCATTAATGAACCATGTAAGATGCAGTGGTTGGAGCCTCTAGAATATAAACTCATTGATACTAAAATACCACCTTTCCACCTTTAACATATTTCTGTTAAACTGTATTAACGCCTCATCAAGCATACACACACTTCACATCTCATCCTTTTGTACGCCTGTCACGTGCTGAGGTATGGAGGCTGTCCTGATATGACCAACGACACCAAAACAAGCCACAATGGATGGAACTACCCGGCTGGCAGAAGTATCTGTTCCTGCGCCTTTACACCGCATCGTCACTGCGCTCAGGCGTGGAGGTGAAAAAACAGATCTTTCCCACTAGTGTGCTAATCGGCAGCATCCTTCAAAATGGTCTGTGTGGCCTTGGCTGTCAAGAGCGTTAGTGGACCGCTCTGTCTATTTCAGAGACTGCACGGCGTAATTACATCCACCGTGGCGTCGTCTTGCTGTGCCACCTGACGAAACGTCGGGACAGCCTCTGCAGCTCGCAGCAGGTCGACTGTACGAGATGGAGTACGTTAGGATGTGGTGTGTCAGCCTAGATGCACACAGAGGAGGGAAATCTATTTTTGTCCTTGCAGGCAGTTATGCTGCAGTGTGACAGTTATTTTAAAATTGTTAACAGGTGATACTTTAATAATTTGAGCGCTGCCCCCTTTTTTTCAAGCGTTCTCTGAATGTTACCTCAAGTCAGAATATGAATCCCTGTACCTACACAGCCAATGGCTACACACAACAGCAAGACGGATTCTAACTTATCACAGCAATTAAATGTTTGGTTGTTCTGAGCAAGACGGTGGTGAGTTAATGAATGAACCGTGCACCAGAGGCGTGGGTAAATATCAGATGAATGCATTTATTGAAGGTTTGACAGAACCCGGCCTGTTTCATACAGGCAGATGGAGGAGCCTTTCATGCCCAGATGTAAGCTATAATACAGTGCCTATTGCAACATTTCCTCTAATAAAGTTACTTCATGACAAGTTCCTCAGTCCAGGTCCTTGCGGCTACACGCAGGTCTGGGGATGGACTGAAACAGCCCCTCTGCCTTTGTACAGGTCAGTGGTTCTCAAACCTCTCCTCGGGGACCACCAGCCGTTCCACATATTTGATCTGTTCCACCACCAGCACACCTGATTCAACTAATCAAGTGCAAAGCAATTATGGTTTGCACTTGATTAGTTGAATCAGGTGTGCTGGTGGTGGAACAGATCAAATATGTGGAACGGCTGGTGGTCCCGGAGGAGAGGTTTGAGAACCACTGGTATAGATGACCACTGATTAGAAAGGCCTGGGTTAGCATTCAATGAGATTAACCTTTCAGACAGAATCGTTGTCCACGTGACCAGACACTCATACCGGTTCTACACTGGATATTTCGAGCTTAACATTCGGTCACGTTCAAACCTCTTAAGGCCAATGCACACAGCGTGCGATTTCTGTTGCGCGTCAACATTCCATTTTGAAGTTTGAATGGAAGTCTATGAGAACATCGCATCTCAACACACACGGCCCCGATTTTAATCGCACGGCGAAAATTCGATTCCATTCATTTTGAATGGGACAAAGCACACGGCGTGCGAGTTTTGTCGCACTGTCAAATTTTGCAAATGTTAGCTTCAAAATGAATGGAATCGAATTTTCGCCGTGCGATTAAAATCGGGGCCGTGTGTGTTGAGATGCGATGTTCTCATAGACTTCCATTCAAACTTCAAAATGGAATGTTGACGCGCAACAGAAATCGCACGCTGTGTGCATTGGCCTTTAAACAGGCTCTTGGACAGGTGAAAGCAATATGGTGGAAGCTCTTTGAGCTTCTATCAATTAACTTCAACCAATCGATGGTAACCTGGGGGGAAAAAGGCAGCCATGATGATTTCAGACTATAAAGGGACGTTGGGAGTCATTCTGAGGCTGCTGGTCCAATCTTCTGGTTGGCGTGTTGAGCGTTTTGGATGGTTGTAACTTTATTGAGAGGAGGGCCGGGCAGCAGTGCGACCAGCAGGAGTCATGACAACAGGACCTGGGTTGAGGGACGTTGGTGACAAGCGCAGAGCTTCTCTATCGGTTAATGGCTCCTTGTTTTTGGGACCAATCGGTTGATGTGGCGAGGTACTGTTGTCAGGTAGAACCGTGACTATGCTTGTAAGGTCCTTCTCTTGATCTCCTCCACGAGCTCTGCTCTCGACACGTCGACCTGGGAAGCAAAATGAAGGAAAACGTTAGTGTTTTTTTTTTTTTTACGTTTTTTTTTCTGAGTGGGGCAGTCCCACTCATATTTTTCATTTTTTTCTTTTTTTTTTTATTAGTTTTTCAGATTTTATCCCCTTTTCACCCAATTTGGTAGCCAATTTAACCCAACTTAGCATCCAATTATCCCCTGCCTATTGCGAAGGATCCGCCGCCCGACCCCGTGGCCGGCAGTCCCAGAGGAGGCCGCCAGGCAGACTAGGCTGACTGGCTCCTCGAGCCCAGTACCGTTACTCCAGCACCAGACGGGGGCGGTGTTGCGCGACGGATCCTAGTCCAGAAATACTCCTATCCCACCCTCGGAAGCGGCCGGCCAATATGCCGCTTCCCGTGTGCCTCGGCCATATCTGGATCTGGCGAGCCGGGGTACGAACCCCGGCCCCGGTGGGCAGCATGCACTAGCGGCCAGTGCTTAGACCGCTACACCACCGCGGGGGCATATTTTTCATTTTATTTGACAGATACAATGAAGATTTAGACAGGAAGGATGGGTGAGAGAGAGGAGGGATGACATGCAGGATATGTCCCCGGCCGGAATCGAACCGGGGACCCTGCGGTTACATGGTCAGCGCTTAACCCACTACGCCACCTAAGCGCCCCACATTAGTGGGTTTTTGTCTTAATATTCATCTCTGTTCATTCAACAAGACAAGTGTCAGGTTACATATTTCAAATAGCTACTAAAGGTTACTTACAAACAAGTACATTTGTCAAGTAAGTGAATCATCTATACGTCAGCCATCATAGGGAGGGAGGGGAGGGTTGGGGCAACCCTAACCCTAACCCGTGAAAAACCAATAAAAACCAAAAAAACTAAGAGAAAATCTATGCTAGGACCAGGTGCCAGTCACAATGGTACAGGAAGCATTGTGCATCTGCCTGTCTGCCTGTCTGTCTGCCTGCCTGCCTGTCTGCCTGCCTGCCTGCCTGTCTCCCTGCCTGTCGGCCTGCCTGTCTGCCTGCCTGTCTGTCTGCCTGCCTGTCTGTCTGCCTGCCTGTCTGCCTGTCTGCCTGTCTCCCTGTCTGCCTGCCTGTCTGCCTGTCTGTCTGTCTGCCTGCCTGCCTGCCTGCCTGTCTCTCTGCCTGCCTGTCTGTCTGCCTGCCTGTCTGCCTGCCTGCCTGTCTCCCTGCCTGCCTGTCTCCCTGCCTGTCTGCCTGCCTGCCTGCCTGCCTGCCAGCCATAGTGCTGTGTGTTGGGCGTCTCACCTCCTCTCGGCTGCTGACGGCTCTCAGCTTCACCACCCCGTCCTTCAGCTCCTGCTCTCCCAGGATGGCCACCAGGGGGATGCCTGAGTCCTCACAGTGCTGCAGCTGGCTCAGCAGCTTAGGGTTCTTCTTATACATCACCTCCGCCTGGGAACACACACACACACACACACACACACGCACACGGTTTGCCAGCAAATGGGGATTCACATACTGTACATGAACTCCACCTGAGAACATGAACACGCACACACACACACACACACACACACACACACACACACGCAGTATAGTGCCCATGTACATACACACATATAGGGCTTTCACACACCACCAAGGCTCTGTGCCGGTTCTGGTTCCTGAACCTAGTCTGGAACCAGCCGGTGTGTTCAGACCGAAAATAAATTAGTTCAGAACCTGAAAAGTTGGTTCGCAGCTGGAACCAAAAACTAGAACCGTGACGTCGTCAGTGGGTGTGTCATATTCTAGGCTGTGAAGACGTGCAAGAAGGAAGGAGACAAAAATGTAATCTAATCGTTAGTGATTTAAAAACATATCTAAAAATATGTTTCCTCATTCTATCTTCCTCACATACCCAGCAAACACACGCGAACTTCGTAAGCCATTTCTATTCCAGTAACAGAGCAGCTTGCTAGTAAAAGTGTTTAGAAAGTGTCTTTAATTTTTATTTTTTTTAAATAGTGTTTATTTTAGATCCTGTAGTGGAAGATATTATCCTCATTTCCAGTGAAGTAGCCGCCATCTTGTTGTGACATTTTTGTTTATCCCACCCTTTATTTACCACCCAGCGTTGATGACGCGGATGGTTCCGCTTAAACTGGTATGAACGCGGGCTGGTTGGCCAGACAGCACCAAGGTTCGGCGGTTCCAGAACAGGAACGGGAACTGGCCCAGAGCTTTGGCGGTGTGAAAGCCCTTAACGCGGACACGACACGCACCTTGATCCCTGCGTTCCACAGCTCGGCCGTGAGTTTGAGCCTCTCCTCCAGAAGGTTCTTCTGTGCCGAGGCCACCATGACCTGCGTCTCCGTGGTGCGGACCTTCTCTGCTGACAACTGGGGAGGCGGACCACAACAAAATAACAACAACACAACAACAGTCAGTCAGTCAGTCAGAGAGGCTCTCTCCATCACACTCTCACTACACCGTCACTCTGAGGCAACGCCTCACCTCCCTCATAGTATCAAACACGTGCGTTCCAATGGCAGCCTCCCCTGGTGTAATACATCATTTAAAAAGACACACTTATAGACAAACGATCAACAGAAACACACACGTTCTGTTCTGGCGATGAATACAACTCATACCCGATCTAGGCGGCAACAAAAAGTGTCGCCTGCCCACCCGGCCTCTCCCCTCCCGTCCCGTCCCGTCCCGTCCCCTCCTCCTCTCTCCTCTCCTCTCCTCTCCCCTCCCCTCCTCTCCTCTTCCCCCCCTCCCGTCCCCCCCCCTCCTCTCCCCCCCCCCATACCTCTGCCTTCTGCTCCAGGATGGAGAAGACCCTCTCTATGCCGATGCTGACCCCCACGCAGGGCACCTTCCTGCCCTTGGGGTCGAACATGCCCACCAGGCCGTCGTAGCGGCCGCCCCCGGCCACGCTGCCCACGCTCACGCCCTCCTCCCCGGCCCCGTTCTGCTGGGCGGCGGCGGGGGCCGGTACCGGACCAGGCTGGGTCAGGATGGCCTCATAGATGACACCCGTGTAGTAGTCCAGCCCCCGGGCCAGACTCAGGTCAAACACCACCTGGGAGGGAGGGAGGGAGGGAGAAGAAAGAGGGAGGTGGGAGGGAGTGAGGGAGGGAGAAAGAAGAAAGAGGGAGGTGGGAGGGAGAAAGAAGAGGGAGGTGGGAGAGAGTGAGGGAGAAAGAAGGAGGTGGGAGAGAGGGAGGGAGAAGGAGGTGGGAGAGAGGGAGGGAGAAGAAAGAGGGAGGTGGGAGAGAATGAAGGAGAAGAAAGAGGGGTGGAGGGAGAGAGTGAGGGAGGGAGACGAAAGAGGGAGGTGGGAGAGAGTGAGGGAGGGAGAAGAAAGAGGGAGGTGGGAGAGAGTGAGGGAGAAAGAAGAAAGGGAGGTAGGAGACAGAGAGAGAGAGAGAGAGAGAGGGGGGAAAGAAAAAAGGAAGCAAGGAAAGAAAGTTGAGCGTCATCGCAACGCATCGTCATATTTCCTCATCCTTATCCTCTCTGCAACGCCGATGTTCGTGCGCATGAACACGACGGTTGTGAGGAGCCCCCCCCCCCCCTCCTGAGTCCTCACCTTGTCTGTGACCTGGAAGAGCTCCAGGTAGCTGAAGAGCTGCTTCATATCCGTCAGGCCGGCGCAGGCCGCCTTGCTCGGCATCATCTTGGGGTCCTGTAGCAGCCGCTCGGCTAGGTCTTTACCACCTGATACGGATCAATCACAGACAGGCCCGGGGGTCATTCGGGGGTCACAGACAAGGTGAGGGAGGTCAGTGTGTGTGTGTGTGTGTATGTGTGTATGTGGGGGGGTTCCCTTACCCTGCAAGCTGACATACTGGCCGATCTGATCGGCTGCCTCCTCAGACAGACCCTTCTCATTCACCATCTCACTCCTCACATCCTCCCACGACATCTGACAGAGAGAGAGACAGAGAGAGAGAGAGAGAGACAGAGAGAGAGAGAGAGAGAGAGAGAGAGAGAGAGAGAGAGACAGAGAGAGAGAACAGGAAAAAAGGGAAGAGAAATGAGAGAGAGAGAGAGAGAACAGGAAAAGAGGGAAGAAAAATATAAATGAGAGACAGAGAGAGAGAGAGAGAGAGAGAGAGAGAGAGAGAGAGAGAGAGAGAGAGAAATGGATCAAGTTGCGTTGCATTTCAAAACATCATCCAGTCCATTGACCACACTAGATTTGTTCTGTGACGTTAATATTAATACCTTGTCCAGTTTGTCCACTGTGGAGCAGATGGTGCGGAACTTGTCGTCGGGAACGCCACACACGGCGAACATACCGTCTAGAATACGTCTGTCGTTGACCTGAATAGAGAGACGGGGGGGGGGGGGGGGGGGGTCAGAGACAGGGTGTTAGCACGTTGTCTGTGAGCAGTCGATATTATTATTAAATGTGTGTTTCATTGTGTGTGTGTGTGTGTGTGTTTGTGTGTGTGTCTTAGACCTTGATACGGAAGTCTCCCAGCTCCAGCTCGCTCAGGATCTCATGGACAATCTTCAGACACTCTGCGTCTGGAATCATGGCGTCATACGTCCCCGCGATGTCAAAATCCTGGTGGGGGGGAGGGGGGGACGATGACAAGCGAATAATGTGGGTTTTGTGTACTAAACCAAACAGAGTCGAAACTGATCCAAACTCTGATACTAACAACACACTGACCTACCAGACAACACAATGTCACAGTGTTAATAGCGATATAAGTGATATTTAATGAGTAAAACCAAACGTAGCGACGTTTCGTACTTACACACTGGTAGAACTCCCTGTAGCGCCCGCGGGTCATGGCGGGGTTGTCACGACGATAGACTTTGGCGATGTGGTAGCGTTTGATGTTTTGGATCTTGTTCATGGCAAGATAACGAGCGAAGGGCACCTAGGGAGGGGGGGGGGCGGGGTTAAGGAAACATTTGACACACACACCCTCATGGGGATTTGAATTGGAACCAAGGGATTTCTTTTAGTTTCCCAGTTAATTGCAGTCTGATTTCCTACTAGAAGGTGATAGCTGAACTAGCCCACTCACTAAGTGTGTGTGAATTAGCAAAGTTAGCAATGATTTTTTGGGGGGGTCTCCAAGGATACAGTGAGGTCATATCTAAGGGACAGCAGCTCTCCCCCTTGGTCCTTCAGGTCATAGATGAGTTTAGAGTCTTCTCCGTACTTTCCCGTCAACGTTTCCTATGAAGCATGGGGAGAGGAATACAATCAGAATTCCAAAAATACATTTATACCCCTCTCTACTGTGACGTGTGTATGTGCGTGTCGTGCACGTGTGTTTCTTAACCTCCCAACCTACCTTCAGTTCAAAGACCGGCGTGTCGATGGTCTCAGCCCCGTGGCGTTTGAAACAGCTCACGATGGTGCTGAAGACCTTCTCCCTGATGGCCATCTGCTTAGGGTTGTAGTCCCTGGTGCCCTGAGACACAGGAGGTGAGACATGCATGATCAGGAGGTTTTTCAGCCATGACTGGTTTAGCTTCGTACTAATACAAAGCTCCACTCCAACGAACATGTAAAGTGCCTCCACAGGCCTTGAGTTTTACCTTGGCAGTCTTGAGCACAAATTGGTGTTTGCCATCGTCTCCACCGAGCTGAAGCTTCAGCTCCAATAGTTTGGCTACTTCCACGTCAATCTGAAACACACACACACAAAGACACAGACACAGACACAGACAGACAGACACACACAGACACAGACACAGACACAGACACACACACACACACACACACACACACACACAGACACAGACACACAGACACACAGACACACACACTGTAGTACTGCAGCAGTTTTCAATTACAACCCCCCCCCCCCCCGCCCCTTATCATTCCTGTGGTCTTGCATCCATATTAAAACCAAAATTCCTAAATGAAGCTCAATCAGATCCGATCCCCTCCCCACCCCACCTCCCACTCCCCACCTCCACCCTCCAGGGTCAGGGACCTACCTGAGACACAGTCATCCCAGATAAGGTGCGCAGAGAACGGACACACAATCCAGTCCGGTGGCCCACCAATCCCGCAAATAGACGCAGAGAGGCCATGCCAAGTGTGTTCATCGCAAAAAACAAAACAAAACAAAAAACAGGTATAGGTCAACCAAAATGGCCGTTCAAGAGTGCAGCATCAGAGCAGCAGCATAGTCCAATGGCATAGTCCGAGCAGCCACGTTGTCCAATCACAACAGTCCATGAGTGGCAGCCAGGTAGGAAGGTTTCCCCCAAACAGAGTTATCCAGGAATGTCCAGAGTGATTGGAGTAGAGATGTAGCGATGTTGTGTGAGTCGGAGGAAGAGGTAGATGATGATGGCGACGATTATGAAGGGTTGTTTTTCCGCCCCAGGGGGTTGTTGGCATCAAGCAGGAAGAACAGGAGAAAAGTTGGTGAGCAACCCCACTAGCACTAGGGAGGTCAGGGCATGACAGCGGCATCACAGCATGGAGGACAAAACATGAGAGGCAGGGGGTCAAACCAACCAGCCAATCACAGTGACAGAGACATGGGAGTGGGGGGGGGGGGTAGACGTCGCTGACCCCCCAGAAGCCAGAGCTCTGGAGGCTAGCCCAACGACAGACTTGCCAGGTAACTCGACTCAGAACTTAAGCTGTGTGTGGTCGATACACAAAATTGGTAACAGCCTATGATCTGAGTTGAGATTCCCAGCTTGCCTACCCTCTGGACATGCTACCAGGGAGGAGGGGGGGGGGTCTGGCAATGAAGGAAGCTCTGGTAGGAGTCAGTGAGATCCAGCCCCCCTGGATAATAATACCAACGACAATAAGATTTTAAAGAGTTAAAAGGAGGATGGAGGGAGAGGCATCGGTGAGCTGAGGACAGGACAGAGGATAGGAGGGGGACTCAAGATTTAGCTGCAAAATGAACTCTAGCCAGCCATAGAAATGACATTTATTTATTCAGGCTTATGTTATAATCACTCATGCATTGAAGTTGGGCAGTAAGCTAAACGGTTCATACACACAAACATTTGACAAATAGCAAATAGAAAGAAAGAAAGGCACCAGGTTTACCAGATTGCATCAGCTGGTAGGGCTAGATAGATGCAGTGTGGTTGCATATGGACTGGATTTTGAAAGACAATTGTGAATCATCTGATCTGATGTGAAACTGTGCCGATATCTAAGTGTTAGGTGTCAGAGTACCATTATCTAGTTGTCATGAAAAGATGAATAATGTCATAATATCATGACAGTTCATTCATTTGACAACAGTCTGCTTGAATAAAGCGGCGAGGCCAGATTCATGTCACATGTGTCAATGTGTCACCCCCCAGGTCAATAACACACATATCTCAACACTAAAAGCTGTGAACACTGACCTGATCTTTGCTGGCTTTCTCTGCCTTTAGTTTTCGTACCACTTCTCCTTGTGTTTTAATCGCTTCTTGTATCTGCGCTTTGTCAGCCATGGTGGTGGGTGTCTCAATGTGCTGCAAGCTAAGTGATGCTATGCTACCCAGGGGTTGCCAAATGGGGTTGACAATTTCCAGCCTAACCGCAGTCTAAAAAACGTGCAAAATCCACTAAAAACCACAACCCAACCCAAAACCGATATTGTCAGAAAAACGCTAATTACTACTTATTGGGCAGGTGCCCATCTCCTGCACCGTTAACTGTATGTCTGATGACAATGATGTTTGTAGAATAATAATTTTAAAAAATGCACATTGTATGTAGTTACTAGGGTGTGTGTTTTAACTTTAGGCATTTTGTAACTTTCAGGCCCTGACATTTTGATACCGCCCAAATGTTTTTTTCCCGGCCCAGTGTGATCAAAAGTAGCCCATTCGGCGGGAACACGCCCCATCTGGCAACCCTTGTCGTGCCACATCGGGACTTCCTGTGTCGCACGTCTTGGATTTTTCATAATAAAAGTACCCGACCGTATGAAAATAAATATTCGTAAACATGCAAAGACATCACTTCAACATTTTCCAATGTCATATCATCTAATAGTCTACTACACACTGTGAGTAGTTAAATATGAGAATAAAAAACGGAAATCCGTCATGCATGAAAGATTGCCAACGCCAGGGGGCGCTGTGTGATTGTGAGTGGATTCTGTTTCAGGGACCCTATGATTTATGATTTGACTTGGAGCGGGTCAGGGGATTTCGTCAACAACAAACAAACAAACAAAAAACACATGAACATGAACATGCATATGAAGTATTGCAAGTTATGAGTGTCTTGTCTCTCTGTCTCCATCTCGTTATCAATAATCACATCCACTGTAGGCCTATTGCATGATACTGCCTCAGCTAGGGAACATTAACATTAACATTACATTAACATTCACATTTACATTTTGAATTGAACATTGAACATCGGCCTGCTTGATAATCGTCAGTTTGACACCAGCAATCTGTAATGAATTGGAAGCCGCTCTTAATGGAGATACAGGAGCGTATGAAGATCCAGTTTCAGTGAGAAATACAGTACATAGCCAAAGCACCGTAGAGTCGGGGGGTAAAGGTCTATCAATCTTAAGCATCTATCAAATCTTTTAACGAGGGTTGCGTGGGTGGGCACACACCACAGATCACACATCAAAGGTCGCCATCATTCCTCTCATGCATAGCAGCGCAACTGAATTCCTTTCCCAGAAGTTCCTTTCTCACACAGTAGATCTGACTGCTACTATGAAGGTCCTCAGAGAGATTGATGAAAGAGATACACTTGAGACATTGAACGAGCGGCACTGGAGACCCTGTTGTCACGATGTTGTCTCACTGCACATGCTAAGCAACATGACACTGCACTGAAACGCTTAACTGGAATGTCGCTGCATACACATCAGTCTAGTACAGCATACATAGGCCTATGTGCCTAATATAAATACTTATTCATCTTATGTAGCATACCTTCGAGACCTATTACCCTCAACTACATACAGTATCATCATTGTTATTCATCTCATGTACAGTATATTCATTTATTTATGCTCACTGTGATACTGTATATTGTACTATTATGCACTATCTACAATATAATGTCTTTTTGCTCTATGCCACTATTTGTATCTAGTATCTGGTTAGATGCCAAACTACATTTCGTTGTCTCAGTACAATGTACAATAAAAGACATGCAATAAAAATAAAGTTGAATCTAATGAAATCTAATGTAATCTAAAATCATCATCGATCTGATAGGCCACAGAGTCACAACAACCCTAAAAAGGACCGAGTAATAAACTAGGGGGCGGTTCAAAAAAGGCAGATTTTGAAATTTGATCCTGAAAGTTTATATTCTTGCTGTTTGTCATAAATACCACAGGCTCTTAAATACCCTCTCATGAGACTGGACCCTGGTTTAACATCACATCTCAAAGATAGGGCCTCAGGAAAGTCCCTAAGCACTTACAGAATAACTAACATGTATTACACTACACAGCACCACAGTACTGTAGGCCTATAATGTTTTTGTTTTTTTAAACAACAAAAAAATGTATTTCCATGTGCAGTCCTGGTTCATAGATAGATAGATAAATAGATAGGTACATTGTTGATCACAGAGGGTTACAGAAGCTCACAAAACGACAACAACAAAATAAAGTGACGATAGAATAATAGAATAAAATAGAATAAGCATCCGAAACATCATATACAGCAAGGAAAGTCCCGTATGATTTAACATCCCCCAGCCTGACTCTGACCAGCCAGCCAGAGGAGGAGTGATCAGAGTCGTCCTGGTAAGACAGTGATAGAGGGGGATATGTGACAACAGAACAGGCCACTACAGAAACGCACAGGCGTTGAGGCAGGTGGTTTGGTATGGCTGGCTGGGGCATGGGGGGATATTGTATTGCTGACAGAGTAGGTGTGGTTTTTGTATTGGAGACGAGGGGGCGAGTGTGCCTAATCCATCTCTGGGCTCGACGTAAAGCCCCCGATAGCTGAGGTGCCGGTCATTCTTTCCCCATGAGTCCTCCTCTCGCCACTAGTGAGAGAGAGAGAGAGAGAGAGTGAGAGAGCCAGAGAGAGAGAGCGAGAGAGAGAGAGTGAGAGCCAGAGAGAGAGAGAGAGAGAGCCAGAGAGAGATAGGGCCAGAGAGAGAGAGAGAGAGAGAGAGAGAGAGAGAGAGGTAAAGACATGGAGAAAGCAGAATCAGAGTGGTAGTACACAGCACTGTTTGAAAAAAATATCACATGGGCATGCAAGAATACAGTTACTCTCTCACACCCTCTGGTTATCCTGCCTTGTAGTTGTTGATGGTTCTCTATGAATAGGTATATTTGTACGTTTTATTTTATTTTGGCATTTAGCAGACGCCTTTATCCAAAGCGTCTTACAACAAATACATTTGTCTAAGTAAGTGAATCATCTATCCATCAGTCATCATAAGAAATAGTAATCTACCTGCCAAAATCAGTGGCCATTAGCAGTTACAATATTAGAAAAGGAAGATTTATAGTAGTAGAAACTGTACAGGGGGGCAGAGGGGATGATGTACGTTGTTGATGTTTCTCTACGACTATGTATGCAACTTTTACTCTGTGTCTGCCTGGTGATATCTGTGAGTATTTATAACGTGTCAGAAAATAATGTAGGCCAGTTCACTGTAGGAGAACGACACTAACCATGGCAACCATTCTCCCCTTGGCGGCTTGGCATACAGCTGATCCGGGGTGTAGCAACAGAAGGGGATGACATAGGTGTAGGATAACCTCAACCCTTAAGAGATGATCTAGGGTCAGTCTTTTTGCAATAGCCATTTATTTATTTCATAGCCATCAGGGCTGTGATTAGAGGATTATAAAATCTATCCTAGATCTGTGCTTAGGGGCAACCTCCTCTACCCACCAGTGTGCAGGATGAGGACTGTCTGGCTCAGTTATAATTACAGTTACAGTTATAATACACCCTAGAGATCATTGCCTTACACAACCTTCCCCAGAAGCTGCTGAAGGAGTTTCCACTGCACTGAACAAACTATTAACGGTTGTGCTTGGTAATCTGTTTAATTGAGTTATGGACAGCGGGCTCTCAGACGGTACATCAAGATGGTACAGTAGAGGAGAAAGAAAGGCAACCTCTAAACACATCATCTGACTGGGGCGGCTGTGGCTCAGGAGGTAGAGCCGTTGTCTAATCATCGCAAGGTCGGCGGTTCTGTGGTTCGAACCCTGGCTAGCAAAGTGTCCTTGGGCAAGACACTGAACCCCAAATTGCTCCCAATGAGCGGGCTGGTGCCTTGCATGGCAGCTTGCCGCCATTAGTGCGTGAATGGGTGAATGAGAGGCCATTGTAAAGTGCTTTGGAATAAGCTGTTATATAAGTGCAGTCCATTTACCGTTTGACTGACAAGAGGAGAGTAAGAGCTCGGTAAAATCTCTCATGTCCCCCAAAGGGCCCAAAGTTTTTCCTGGTCCAAAAAAAAAAAAAATAAGCCCTATTTGTGAACCACAATAAACAAAACAACATATTTCGGGGGGATACACAAATTCTTTATTCTTTGATGTTTCCAAGCCAAACAGCAAGCTGGTACAGTAGAAATCTAACATGTGTGCATACTAGTATCATTATGCGGTAAATTTGAGCTAATATGAAATGCACAAGAGGCAAGGTGACATTTGGGTGGTCTACAAATCAACCCTTGACCTGGTGTCTCCTAACCAGCAACAACCAGGCACCGAAGATCCTCTCTCTTACTCACGCACACATAAACACACACACACATGCACCCATGCACGCATGCATGCGCACACACACACGCACACACACACACGCACACACACACACACACACACACACACACACACACACACACACACACACACAATACACTCATAAACACACATAGTCGAAGTCTAAATGGGCCCAAGTGAGTGGGCATTTAGTGTCTGCTTGCTCTCTTCACTCTCCCCTCACTCTTGAGCCCAAGCAGCTAAAAGCTAGCTGTCTCCCCCTGCTAGCGAGAGTCTATATATAGCGGGGGGGCCTGTGACTGAGCTGGCTCTGAGTGTCAGATTCCAGAGGCATGCATCCATCCTGACTGGATCAGCACCTGCTGCTAACTATAACCCCCCCCCCCCGGGCCCCCTCTGCCGTGGTCAGACAGGGGAGCCACAGCCAAACCTCAAACCTCAGCCTGGAGGAAAAAAGATCCCCAGGTCGAACTCATCCAGCACCTTATCCTGGAGCCAGCTTAGAGGGGAGGGACAGAGAGAGAGAGAGAGAGAGAGAGAGAGAGAGAGAGAGAGAGAGAGAGAGAGAGAGAGAGAGACACACAGAGAGAGAGAGAGACAGAGAGAGAGAGAGTTGTGGCCGACTGTGCCCCCTTTTCTGAATGTCTCTTTTTATAATGCAGGGTTTATGAGTCTCTGAAGTTGTCTGGGGGCAGTGTGGATCTGCCAGTGCTGAGCTGAGCTGTCCTGAACTGTGCTGTGCTGGGCAGCGCTGGCAGTTGAGGAGGTGGTATCGCTGGTCTGGTCTGTGGATATGACAGCCAGTGGATCGGAGGACGGAGAGTTATTGCAACAGAGAAGAAAGCGATCCCTTGGGAGAGCCCCATCGTTAGCCAAAGGTACAGTAGAGATCCTTCTAGCTTTCTCTGATCCTTTCCACACATCACGCATGCTTCTCTCACAGTTCAGACCTGGAGCAAGGCAACGTGGCATGGATAGATACAGGGGTATGTATCAAACTGAACAAAAACTGTCATGTATGACTACATTTCAGGATGTATCAATCTCTCCTATGTAGCATGGTTGTTTTTAGAAAAGTGATCATCATTTAAGAAGAACAATGTAAATATATGCACGTGAGCACATACCTGGATGAACTAACCATATCAATGTAAAGGTGAACTAAGAAAAAAAAACTAGCATGTTTGAATGAATGACTGAATGGCATTAATGCTCAGCTGGATGATTCATTTTTATTTTCTAAATTTAGCTACATTGAGAGTGGAATAAAACATATTTTTAAACTGCTTTACCAGATGGCAGGCGGCACTAGCTGTCAGTTAGCTTCTCTGTTATTGTGGGTGACATCTCTCTTTTCGGCGCGATGAAGGAAATCCATGGAATGCTTGAGAGGGCAGAATATAGCCCAAATGTTTACAAAGATGGGAAATAACTTTTGATTATGTATATATACGTCTGATCTGTACTGTATGTATCTGCACCATTTCAGTTACACATGCTGAGGGAACCTAATGTTGAAGATTTGAAAACAACAACAATCACAACAACAGCTAAAGTGTACTCTATAATAAGTTCTGGGAATTTGGACTGAATAATTTGCTATATTATATATTATTAATGATATATTATTGTCCTCCAAATTTGAAAATCATCATAATCTCATACAGGTCACACAAATCAATCAACACACTACATACAACATACTGCAGTGCCACACAGTAAAAATAAATAAAATAAAAAATAGGTAAACATTTCTGCCTTACTTCTTCTTAGTCCAGATACAAACTACAGAACACAGCAGTGGAGGAGACTCGACCGGCCGCTGTGACACTCTGGAGCTCGTGGCCTAGCGATGGACAGCTGGACTCTCCAGGGGGACAGCTACTCCTTCCTCCGCACCGCGCCCCACAACTTCTCCCTGCGCCACCGCGACGGGACCCCCAACCACGTGGAGATCTTCGACATCACCAGCATCCCCAGCCAACGCAGCGGCATCTCCGAGACCACCTGCCTGTGCGACATCTTCGGGGACGACGTGGAGTCGAGACCCCCCTCCCTCTCCAGCAGCCCCGCCTCAGGGGCTTTCATCCCTCCGCCCCGGAAGGAGGTGCAGGAGAGTCCCTCACCGCCGCCGCCGCCGCCCCCGGTGGACGAGGTCAACGACTCGTCTGGTTCCTACCACACCGCCCAGAGCCCAGAGCAGCTCAGTGACGGAGAGGACGGGTTTGAGGATTCGAGAGACAAGCTCAGCCCCCCGGCGCCTAGAAAGAATTCTGAAAGAGAAGAGGAGTCTCTAACTAGCTTAGGTAGTTCCCCCTCATTCGTACCAGAGCGTCTGTGTTTAGAGCCCCCAGGTCAATCTAAGGACATTGACACGGCAACACTTGAGCAAGAGGGCAGAGCACCGACACCCGAATTGAGGTCGGGTGAATCGTCGCCTAGGTTCTCCACCCCTACCGGTGGAGAGAGAACCCCCTCACCGGGGTACAGTAGCTCCCGCACCCTCACACCTGACGAAAGAGGATCAGTCTCATCCTCACCTGACACTAGAGATACCCTCCCCTTATCTAGGTCAAGAGAAACTCTCCTATCGCCTGGATACCAGAGCTCCTTTAAACCAGGAAACAGCCCCTCGCCTGTTCTGGCTCCCTCACCTGAGCTTAGGGACAAAGCAAATTCACCTGGAGTCACAGGTTCAACCTCCTCACTTGAATCTACACACACTCTCTCTATACCCGAGTCAAGAGGTCAGCTCTCACCTGAACCAAGGAATAGCCCTCATACACACGGGAAGAGCCCATCACCTCAACCCACCTTTCCGTCATACACATTTGAACCAGGCGTTCAAGACACACACACAACTGAAATCATATCTTCCTGTCACTCACCTATGCTTAGGGGCACAGGTATTTCACCTCAGCTAAGAGAAGCATCTGTATCACCTGAACTAAGAGATTTCGGGTACTCCCCTGAGCTGAGAGGGAGAATCTCCTTACCTGACCTGTTCAGCAGAGCCTCCACACCTGAGATAGAGGCCTGCACACCCTCCCCACCACCCGAGAACAGAGACAGCAGCCTCTCAACTGAACCCAGGAGTACAGGCTCTACACCTGCCCCCAGGTACACACCTCCGACACCTTTACCCAGGAGTACAGACTCCACACCTGTCCCCAGGTACACACCTCCGACACCTTTACCCAGGAGTACAGACTCCACACCTGTCCCCAGGTACACACCTCCGACACCTTTACCCAGGAGTACAGACTCCACACCTGTCCCCAGGTACACACCTCCGACACCAGTCGCTGCTCTAGCCCCCTCACCTGAACTCAGAGCGACCAGCGTGTCACCTGAGAGCAGAGGTACAGCAGCCTCCTCACCCTCTGACATCTGGCCAAGAACCCCCACACCTGAAGTAAGGTATAACACAGCCCCCTCCCCTGAAATAACATACACTTCCCCCTCTATTGACGCCAAGCATCGAGCCCCCCCGTCACCTGAAATCAGAATCACGGCTTCCTCACCTGAAAGCAGAAGAAGAGAGCAGCCTGCAGAGGAACCTATAAAGGTGACGTCCAGTGACTTCCTGGAGCCCCAACGTAACTCCACCTCTCCTCACCCCCGAAGCTCCTCCTCTTCCCCCCAAATCACAGGGCTCTGCTACTCCATCCTCCCACCTGAGGATAGAGACAGCTCCTCCTCCTCACCGGAGCTCAACGGCCCCCTCCTCCCACCTGAGCCCAGAGGAACACACCTGTCGCCTGAACCGAGGAGCCGCTCCCGGTCCAGAGAGAGCAGCGGGAACAGCCTCTCATCAGGTGAAATTGAGTCATCTGAACCACAAGGTACCAACAACACACCTCATATAACAGGTTTCACCTGCACTGTCCTCCCATCGGAGAGCAGAGAAACAGCAGCAGCATCACCTGGAGCAAGGTACCACACCCCTTCACCTGAGCCGAGGTACCAAACCCCCTCACCTCAACCCAGAAGTAGAGACCCTTCACCTGAACAAACATATACCGCCCTTCCCCCTGTAGCCCCCTCACCTGAACCCAGGTATAAAAAATCCTCTCCTCATCCCAGATATACACCTGAGGTTGAAGTTGCTCCTTCGTCCATTGAAATTAAGTACAGCATCCATTCAGCAGAAGACAGGGCAACGGCCTCTTCAACTACTGTTGCCAACTCACCTGTGGTAAAAAGTCCCACCCACTCATCTGAGCATAGGGCTTCACCCTCCTCACCTGAAACAAGGTGTGTGGACAACTCATCCACAGAGCAACACAGCACTGGCAGAGTATTAACACCTAAGGATTTTCACCTCCCACATAACCAAAGTGGAAAAGCCCCCACTGAAGACAATAGAGGGATCAGTCCTTCACCTGTAGAGAGAGAATCAGTACCTCTTAATTTTCCTGCCGACACTCCTGATATCCACACCGACTCACCTAATCCTCCAGTCCCTGTCAGAGAAAGGAGCCCCTCCCTCTCACCTGCCCCCAGAGGCACAGATAACTCACCTCCCCAGAGAGTTGACGACCTGGAGCTTAAACGTCCAGCCACCTCTCTTACTCCTGACCTAAGTGACCGCAACCGCTTTGTCCAGTCTGGACCTAACCCTCTGGGTCGAGAAAAATCAACCAGCCCTCGGAGAGAGACTACAGAGAGACTCTCTCTGAACTCTGAAGACATGGCCCATCATATGAATAAGAAGAAAACCCCCTCTCCTCCTCTGACCAGGTTCACCCCAGTACACATCACACCCCCAGAGAGGCCCTATAGACAGTGGCAGAATAGGAGCCAGAGCCCCCCTCAGAGCCAGGCCACAGAGTCACCAATAGTGGGAAATGTAAAGAAGCTGGTTAATGAGTTTGTGACATCAAGGGGAAGCCCCAAGGTTTCACCCGGTAACAGTTACCCTCGATTCACCCAACCACTCAGGGATAAGCTGGGGAGGGATAGTGAGAGGGAAAAGGAGAGGGAGAGGGAGAGGGTGGAGAGGGAGGAAAGGGAGGAGTGGGAGAGGGCGGAGAGGAAGAGGGAGGAGAGGAAGAGGGAGGAGTGGGAGAGGGAGAAGAAAAGGGAGAGGGAGGAGAGGGACCGGGAAAAGGAGTGGGAGGAGAAGGAGAGGGAGAGGGAAAGGGAGAGGGGGAGGGAAAGGGAAAGGGAGAGGGAGAGGGAGAGGGAGGAGAGGGACTGGGAAGGGGAGAGGCACTCTGAGAGGGAGAGAGATAGGGAGAAGGAGAGGGAGGAGCGGGTGCCCGGAAAGGGGGAGGGGAGGCAAGGGGAGGCCAGTAACAGGGGGGAACAGGTTGAGCTGTCATTCAGTGCCAGGAATAGAAAAGGGCCCGCGAGCCGCAGCTCAGCTCCCACAAGCAGAGAGACGCGACAGGGAATGCCAGCAGCACGCTCCTATTCAGAGAGCCTCCTTGCGACCCGACAGATACAGCAACAACAGCGTCTACCCAGAGCCCAGAGTTCAAAGCCAGAGACCAGGGTAGGTGGACCCACCACCAGGAGGCTTCAGCCTTCAGCTGTATCCCAGAGCGGGAGCACCGCTCCTGGCCGGATGGCCACCAACCTCCCCTGCCCAAGCTCCACCAGCTCCAGCATGGGCAGTGAGCTGGATGAGGCAGACAGTGAGGTGAAGTGGTTCACAGACCAGGCCTACCACAGCATGTCCCCCCCTGAGGTGGACTACCTGGACATGTACAACTCCAGCCACCGGTCCTCCACCAACGCCTCCCAGCCCTCCACCCAGGGAAGCCCGGCCGGGGCCAACGCTGCCTGGCTGGCCTACGCAGACCTGAGGGGGTCCGCCCCACGCCTGGAGAATGAAGACTTCCCACGTCAGCAGCCCTCCTCCTCTTATTACCCTGATGGCTTGGACCCTTCCAAGCGCTATGAGATGGGCAGCTTTGAGTGTGTGGATGTGGCCGTGAGGGAGGAGGTCAGGAAGGTGAAGAGAGGAGTACCAAAGAGAGAGATCCAGCTGAAGAGAAAGGACACCACTGAACTGAAGCAAAGTGACAGTATTGAGGGTGGCACTATAGTTCCTGTTATCATTACCAGTCCGTTTCTGCAGAGACGCAACAGAGAGACCCTGATGAGACAACACAGCACCCCAGCAGAGGCCTACCGGCCTGAACCCAGCCCTGAACCTACAGAGAGGACAGAGAGGAAGTCTAGATTCCAGAAGTCTGCATCTCTGGACGAGACGGGCCCCAAAGCCAAGACTGCCACTTGTCTTATCAAGAGTGTGTTGTCCAAGAAGATGCCGAATGTTGGTAAACAAACTGACCAGCAGGAGGGAGGAGAAGTCAGCCCCTCTGAGGACAAAACGCCATCCCCTGAGTGTGCAGTGTCACCAGTTAAAGAATCCCCCCAAAAGGAAACGCAGAATCTGAGTTCCAGATTTCACTCAGACGGCAGTCTATCGTCTGAGGACCTAGCTGTCAAAAGAGAGACAAGCCCTCCAAAGAGGGAGGTTAGACAGCAGAGAAGCTTTGGAGTTAAACCCAGTCACAGGCTGAACCCGCGTAATACTAACTTCACTTCTTTTCAAACTGGCAGTGAGAGGCCCGAACCTCACAACAGAAACCCAAAGCCGATGAAACCGGATGAGATGGGGTCCGACCTGGTGGTCCCGTTTGAGAATACAAAACCCACCAAGGAGAGAGTGAACCTGAGGATGGGAGGTAAACAGTCAGATGACGGTAAACAGAGGGAGGAAAAGGAGGGTGGTGGTGACTCAGCAAACGCAGCTGCCGGGAACACAGGCGTTCCTGCTGCCACTCGAGCCGGCAGCACGCACACCGGAATGACAAACAGAGAGCAGGAATGCCGGAACGTAGACTCTGAGAATCATAAACAGCAGAGCGTGAGTAGCACCTACATGTCTAAAACATCGGAGATCACACTCAAACCCAGCCCTTCTACGGAGAAGAAAAAGAGCTCCCTCAATGTCTCACTGGTGCCGGAGCTGGAAACTAAACCTGAGTTAAATCACAAGGCTGTATCACCCGAGAGCACTTTGAGAGAAACTGCGAAAGTGGCAGATAAGACGGAAGATATGGAACCTAATGGGAATAATAAAGCCAAAGCTCCAATGCACACAGTGAGAGATGTAAGGAAGCTTGTGAAAAACACATATAACCTGTCATTCAAGGCTACAGCTGTAAGTACAGCTGTGCCAACACAGGAGAGAGAGGAGTGGAGAGAAGAGAGAGGGGATGAGAGGAGGGAGGAGATACGAGAGGAGAGGAGGGAGGAGAGGAGAGAGGAAAGGAGAGAGGAGAGGAGGGAGGAGAGGAGACAGGAGAGGAGGGAGGAGAGGAGAGAGGAGATACGCGAGGAGAAGAGAGAGGAAAAGAGAGAAGAGAGGAGAGAGGAGAAGGCAGTGGGCAGGAGAGAGGAGATAACAGAGGTGAGGAGGGAGGAGAAGCTCTCTCTATCTACCCAGAGAGTGCAAAAGCCACGCTCTCAGCCTATGCAGATAGAATGCAAGGCTGTAAGCTGGCGGGAAAACAAAAACAAAACAACATCCGGCAACAAGTTAGAAGGAGGAAAAGCTACAGACAACACCCAGCCATCTCCGACACAGCTGTCCACAGAGAGAGCCAAAGAGCCAGAGAAACCCTCTAACGTAACCCCAGAGAGTTGCACAACGGCGGAAGCAGCAGGGACGGAGTCATGCCAACAGAAGACCCCTGTCGACACTGAGGAACCAGAGAAACAAAACACTGAGGTCAAAACCCATGACGTACCAGCCTCGGGGGAGAGGTCTGGAGTGACGAGAAGAGACAAGAAACCCCCCATGTTGGGTAACATCCCTAAAGTCCCCAGTAAAGACAGAGAAGTGTCCACTACACTGATGGTGCTACAGGACGGGTCCAGCAAGTCCAAGCCCGCATTGGCCCAAGCCCCAGGGCCGGCCCAAGCCAAAACCCCATCCCCAGTTCCAGTCCTGGCCCGAATCCAAGCCCAGGCCCAAGCCAAAACCCCATCCCCAGTTCCAGTCCTGGCACAGGTCCAAGCCCAGGCCCAAGCCAAAACCCCATCCCCAGTTCCAGTCCTGGCACAGGTACAAGCCCAGGGCCCAGCCAAAACCCCATCCCCAGTTCAAGTCCTGGCACAGGTCCAGGCCCAGGCCCTAGCCAAAACCCCATCCCCAGTTCCAGTCCTGGCACAGGTCCAAGCCCAGGCCCAAGCCAAAACCCCATCCCCAGTTCCAGTCCCAGCCCGAATCCAAGCCCAGTCCCCTGCTGCCCCACCATCTCCAGGCCCTACTACATTCACCGCCCCAACTATCAGCACCAACTCAGTGTCCATGCTACTGAGGGAGAAGGGATACCACGCTGACATCGGGTCTATGGTCAGTGAGACCCAGAGTGAGGCTGGAGGTGGAGGGGCCCCTCGTAAACACGTGAACCGACTGGAGGTCCCCCTTCTGCCCTGTGGGCCCCCAGACGGAGGTCCTGCTCTGACTGATGCCCCCCCGAGGGAGAGAACATTCTCATCCTCATCCTCTGTGACTGCGTCAGCCTCATCCTCTCGTGTCCACGAAGCCTCAAAGTCAGCCACTACTACCGTCTCTGGTCACACAGATGAGAGCTTTAGGAGGACCCCTACAAAGACCAGAGAGGACGACAACAAGGTGAGTGTGAAAGCCACTGTGAGAGAAAGTATAGCTTCCCTTCAAAGACAAACGCAGCAACAGACAATATCCCCATTCAGACAGCATCAAACACAGGAACCCGTAGAGACGGCGAAAAAACAAGACCCAACCTACCCACCAAAATCACCAGCCATGCGACGATACAGGCCGCAACCCATAGAGGTGAGGTCAATGTCTAAAGACACACAGAAACAAGAAGCTCTCACCAACACCACACCAAGCAACACACCTCAAGCCATAGAGGTCAGGTCTATAGCAGCACCAGTGGTGCCGCCAAAACCGAACTACAAATTCAAACCAGCGGACATGTGGCCGCCGTCGAATGAAACCCAGAATGCAGCAGAAGCCACGGCGTCAAGTGTGAAACAGCACATAGAGGAGGAGAGGCCTGTGCCCAATAATACACAAACAACAGCAGTCCCGGCGCCATCGATCCACAGACAGCTTTCTAACGAGTCGACGTCAGCGTCTAATTACACCAGGAAACTAGCCGTGTCTGCGGTCTCCAGCTACAGACCTCCGCAGCAGAATAAAACAGCGACAACCATCGCTAGTTTCTCAAACAGATCAGGGACAACAGAATCAGAGACATCTAATGACAGGCAGGCACAGCAGCCAGGGACTTCATCTCAGGCCTTCAACTACCCACAAAGACCGACAACACTAGCCACAATCCCAGCCCCAGTACAAGCCCCTGTACCTATAACCACCCAAGCCCCTGCTCCAGACCCTCCAGCCTTTGCCCCTGCCCCACCCTTAGCCAGGCAGTCAAGCCAGCCGGCTGTTGTTGATATAACCAGTCATCCACAGCATCCCAAGCCAATATACCCTCAGCAGCAAGGTATGTCGGTTAGCTCCAACAGCACAAAACAACCTACAGTGGTATCCACAACACAAGCCCCGGGATACACGCATTCGTATCAGCCACACAGGTCTTCATCCAGCGAGCGCTCACAGAGGACAGATGACCTGCGCTTCTACGCCTCAGACGACCCCCCCAGCTACGACGACAGGGACAGCTTCAGCCCCCTGCTGTTACCAGACTTGGCTTCCAAGAAACCAAACCGCTACCACCCCTCCTCCCGCCCCCCTCCCTGCTCCTGCAACACCGGATGCCCCTCTCACCCCTCCCACCCCGGCCTGACCCCCCCTCACCACCACCGCAGCCCCCACACCCACACCCCCCCTGCCCCCTCGCACTCCCCAGGCCAAGCCCTGCCTTACCCCATGAACCAACGTCCCCCCCACCAGTGTAGACCAGATCCCCAGCATCTGAGCTACCAGCCCGGCTCTCCCAAGACCGTCCCCCTGAGCCCTACCCAGGCCCCGGCCATGTACCAGTCCCTCCAGCCGCCCCCTCCCTGCGTCCCCCACGCCGCCCAGGTGCAGCCCTACCCGGGTGACCGTCCTCCCCAGCACATGGATCCCAGACGCCCCCCTGTCCACCGTTCCCCCCAGCAGCAGCAACCAGGGGTGGGTGGGGTTCCTTACAGCGACCACGGGCACTCGCCTAACATGCCCCCCATGGACGCCGGTCCTCAGTACCTGTGCGGTCCGCAGAGTACTTATGGCTCGGAGTACGGAGGCGATGGTTCTGGGCTGTACCCAGATTCAGGGGGTATGGGCTACGGGCAGACCCCTCGACGGGTGCTCATGGATCCCGAGACAGGGAAGTACTTCTATATCGAGGTGCCGGTGCAGCCGTTGAGGAAGATGCTGTTCGATCCTGAGACGGGCCAGTATGTGGAGGTGCTCATTCCCCAGCAGGCTATGTCTCACTCAGGCCTCTATCCCCCCTCTGCAGCCCCCTACTCCCCCTCTGCAGCCCCCTACTCCCCCTCTGCAGCCCCCTACTCCTCCCTCCACAGCCCCAACATGTATGCCCCTGGCCCCCAGTACATGCCCTACGCAGCCCCCCCTCCACCTCACCCCCAAGCTCAGCCCCAGCCCCAACCACGCCACCCAGAGGTCCCAGCCCCAGGGGTGGGCTACAGCAGCCCGCCCGGCCAGGGAACCAAGCCAGAGCCCCAGAGCCACCCGCCGCTGGACCAGAGCTACCTGGAGAACATGTACTACGTCCCTACGGGGATGAACGCTAGCCCCAACACTACACCACCGGACTTTTACCACAAACATCCCCCCAGTATGCCCAATTCAGTGGGGAAGAGGTCCTGAAATAGAAGATGGCCGACTTCTTGGTGCCTGTTTGGTTTCAAGATACATTTACAGTGTATATTGGGTTGTCTAACATTAGCTTGTGATGGTGTTAGCCTGTTGACACGGCAACATGACAGGATGTTTCTTTGGTTGTTGTTGTTGTTCTGCTTTTTAAGCAATGTTTGGTAAAAGTAGCAAAAAAGAATGTTATTATTTGAATGTTCTTGATGATCTGTATGTGATTTTCTTCCAATTAATTCTTTCTTTGATAAGACAGAAGAAGAAGAAGAAAAAGCAACATTTTGTATTGGCTCTTCTTAAGGCTACCTGTGCCTCAAGCCAAAAAGTTAGCTTTATTATGTCCAGTGGTCTCATGCAACCTCTACTCTTTCATAAAATGTATTAAGGAATACTTGGTTAGTTTTGGATGTTTAGATACTGAACAAGCATGTCACATTTTTTTACTAGTAATGCACATGCATACACAACATATTCTATTTGAAATAATGGAGAATAATTTACACACTACAAACTTGAAATGCTGTCTTGAGAAGAATTTCATTATGTATTTATTTATGTCCTCTCTCTCTATTATTTATTGTCTGAATGAGTGATTGTGTGCACTGTCTGCAATACCAAAAAATAAAATTTGTAAAATGTTTAACATAAACCACTGTGGAATGCAGTAGTCTGTCTTGATTTCATACTGTAGGCTTATTGTCTTTGAACATGCAGATGAGAGAAGACCAGACATAATGCAACAGAGCAG
>NC_137688.1:6892623-6897623 GCF_963989245.1 Nansenia antarctica | reverse complement strand
TTGGACAATATTGGTTTCAAAAAGAAATACTCAACGTGGTCTTGAACACAGTCACGTCACATACTCTGGTCCAGACCCGGGCTCTGACTGGACCGATCCAGGGACAGCCAATCACTGTACGCCAGATTCTGATATCTGTCACGGTAGGAAATACACCGGACCTGTCACCATATCTGTTAGCCACATCTCTGAGGAGGGTTATGCCCATATAAGGCTTGTTTCCGGGGGAAGTGGGCGGACCACAGGGGCATGCTGGGATCTGTCTGTGCTGTGTGAGCGTACCTGTAACACCTGGTGAGGGAGGGAGGGAGGAGGAGATGGGGGGAGGGCCGATTGAGAAATAATGTTCCCTGAGCAGGAGCCTTCCGGCCATTATCGCCTAGCAACGGCCAGGCAAAACAACCATCCCATGATGCACCTTTTCTAAATCTTTTTGTGTGTGTGTGTGTTTGTGACGTTTGTTGCCTGCCTCTCTCCCTCTCGCCACTAGGTGGTGCAAGTCACACCTGTCTGTCCTTACCTGTCCTTACCTGAGTGGATTTCACTACCTCTTCAACTATTGCCTCACTTCAACTCCTCCACCTTTTACAAATATGTCTGCCAGAGGTTATCCTTCCATCAGTGACTCAGGTGTAAAATCACACGCCATTTGTTTCCGATTATTTATTTTGGCGACCGTTTCCATTTTTTGCTCAATCACAGAGGAAAATCCCTTAGCTGAAGGCTAAAGTATTTATCGCATACCTGAAGTTCTATAAAGTCTTCCTGATCGCCACAGCTGGGAAACATTGAAATGTAATATTGTCATTTACGACGGAAAGCATCGGTCTAGACTCTCTCTCGGTCTAGACTCTCTCATATTCCCCAGTACCCCTGAAGTATGGGGGGGTGGGGGGGGGACGAAAGGTGACATACTACATGTCCCCAGTCTCACCCTCACACACACTCACACACACACACACACACACACACACACTCACACACACACACACACACACACACACACACACACTCACACACACTTACACACACACACACACACACACACACACACACACACACACGTATCTGAGGGTGAGGTAGCTGAAGAATGATGTCATAGCCTGAGTACTTTACCCCAGTCCTCTGTTTGAAGCCTCTGGATCATAACAGAACAGACCTGGCAGATCAAGAGGGAGAGGGAGAGGGAGAGAGAGGGAGGGAGAGAGAGAGGGAGAGGGAGAGAGAGAGAGAGAGAGAGAGAGAGAGAGAGAGAGAGAGGGAGAGAGAGAGAGGGAGGGAGAGAGAGATGAAAGCAGAGACCCTACGCTACCTCTACCTGACTCATAGCTGCTGGTGACATTTCTCATTCCTCACTCACACAGCAGCATGCCAGCTATGTCCTGTCATAAAAACAAAGCCTTTGATTTTCTGAATTGTTTCTATGACTTCTTTATTTTTATTACTAGAAAGTGATTTACATTACAAGGGGGGGGGTAACTGATATCATACTTCTAACAATTATGTAGAATCCCCCAGTGAGGATGCGGGGTGTGTGTGTGTGTGTGTGTGGGGGGGGGGTCTGTATCTGAGGTGGAACTGCCGATTTTGGAGGGAATTCCCCCCTCTCTCACAGTAGTCGGTCTCTGTGATGGTTCACTGGCCAGGTTCAACAGCCAACGGTGGGACGTACGGGTCAGTGAATTCTTCCTGCATGAGATAAAGGCATGGTGAGTCATGGAAGGGTGGCCTTGGGCATGTGATGAATGTAAGCTAAGAGCAGAAAACCTCCCGCTCAAAGAAGCTTATTAATGAGGAACACAAACAAGACAACTCTTTATACATGGGAGGACAGGGGGGCACTGATCAACCATCATCTCTCTCTGATCTCTGTGTGTGTGTGTGTGTGTGTGTGTGTATCTGTGTGTGCGTGTGTGTGTGTGTGTGTGTGTGTGTGTGTGTGTGCGCGTGTGTGTGTGTGTGTGTGTGTGTGTGTGTGTGTGTGTGTGCGCATGTATGTATGTACTGTATGTATGTATGTATGTATGTATGTCTCTCTCTCTCTCTCTCTCCTTGTCTCTCTCTCTCTGTCTCTCTCTCTCTCTCTCTGTCTCTCTCTCTCTCTCTCTCCCTCTCTGTCTCTCTCTCTCTCTCCCTCTCTGTTTCTCTCTCTCTCTTTCTCTGTCTCCCTCTCCTGAAGTGAGAGAGACCCTCCCCTGTCTACATGCTTCCCGGCATCCCTGCCCACCCTCACCTAGCGAAGCGTGTGGAATGTCGAACCTTCCCTCAACAATCTATTCTGAGGCATTCTGGGAAGGCCTGGAGGTTCTGCTGCAAAAACAACAGAGAGGCTCAGGGTAGTACCTCAGGTCACCACTAGGGGGGGGGGCGCTACAGGGGCATGCTTAGGGTAATACCTCAGGTCACCACCAGGGCGGCGATGCTGGGGCATCATGCAAAACACAACAGTGAATTATTGTTTTCATGTGAAAAGATGGATGGAGAGAGAGAGAGAGAGAAAAAAAGAGAGAGAGAGGGAGAGAGATAGAGAGAGAGAGAAGATAGAGAGAGAGAGAGAGAGAGAGGGAGAGAGAGAGAGAGAGGGAGAGAGAGAGAGAGAAGATAGAGAGAGAAGATAGAGAGAGAGATAGGGAGAGAGTAACAATATGATGAATCACTGTTGCACGTTTCATGTTTCGCCAACTATGAGAATGCCTAACCTCATCCTGTGTGTAAGTGTCTTACTGTACGCTGACTGAACACAAATCATCGTAGTGAGTGCTTGGGGGGGGGGGCGTAGGGGTAGAAGGTACTGGGGGGTGGGGGGGGGTAGAAGGTACTGGGGGGTGGGGGGGGCGACAGGGGAAAGGTACTGGGGACTGAAGGAGTTCTGCATGAGAAGAGACGCCAAGCAGTCCCAAGCTCCAGGCCAAAGTATGTTATGCAGTGGCCTGGGGTGGTTCAGTGGTCTACAGTGCATACACGTGCCCCATGTCGGCATGCCCTCTTCTCCTTATTCTCCTGTCTGTCTTCACTATCTCTATCTATCTCTATCTATCTCTATCTATCTCTATCTATCTCTATCTATCTATCTATCTATCTCTCTATCTATCTCTATCTATCTCTATCCAATAACATGAAAAATAATGAGTGGGACTGACTCACTCAGAAAAAATTTACCTTAAAAAAAAAGAAAAAGAAAGAAAAAAGGATGTTATGCAACCACCAGTAATAATGTCTTCTTTGACTGGTGGGCACGACCGCTCTGTTTGGGGTGTCTGTTAGTGGGTGAGAGATAAGGAGCAGGCGGGGGAGGGTGGAGGTTAGGGAGGGTTTTCCATGTGTTTTTCCCCTCCCTGCCCAGGCCTGTGTTTTTGTTTTTAGACACTTTAGGTGGGGCCAGGTCTGTGGGTGGAGCTTAATGTGTACAGGTCTGTAGGTGGAGCTTAATGTGTACAGGTCTGTAGGAGGGGGAGGGGCCTAATGTGTACAGATATGTGGGAGGGGGAGGGGCCTAATGTGTACAGATATGTGGGAGGGGGAGGGGCCTAATGTGTACAGATATGTGGGAGGGGGAGGGGCCTAATGTGTACAGATATGTGGGAGGGGGAGGGGCCTAATGTGTACAGGTCTGTAGGTAGGAGGGGGAGGGGCCTAATGTGTACAGATATGTGGGAGGGGGAGGGGCCTAATGTGTACAGATATGTGGGAGGGGGAGGGGCCTAATGTGTACAGGTCTGTAGGTAGGAGGGGGAGGGGCCTAATGTGTAGAGGTCTGAGGGAGGGGGAGGGGCCTAATGTGTACAGATCTGTAGGAGGGGGAGGGGCCTAATGTGTACAGGTCTGAGGGAGGGGGAGGGGCCTAATGTGTACAGATCTGTAGGAGGGGGAGGGGCCTAATGTGTACAGGTCTGTAGGAGGGGGAGGGGCTTAATGTGTACAGGTCTGTGGGAGGGGGAGGGGCCTAATGTGTACAGATCTGTAGGAGGGGGAGGGGCCTAATGTGTACAGGTCTGTAGGGGGGGAGGAGCCTAATGTGTACAGATCTGTAGGAGGGGGAGGGGCCTAATGTGTACAGGTCTGTATGAGGGGGAGGGGCCTAATGTGTACAGGTCTGTGGGAGGGGGAGGGGCCTAATGTGTACAGGTCTGTAGGAGGGGGAGGGGCCTAATGTGTACAGGTCTGTAGGAGGGGGAGGGGCCTAATGTGTACAGGTCTGTAGGAGGGGGAGGGGCCTAATGTGTACAGGTATGTGGGAGGGGGAGGGGCCTAATGTGTACAGGCCTGTAGGAGGGGAGGGGCCTAATGTGTACAGATCTGTAGGAGGGGGAGGGGCCTAATGTGTACCGGTCTGTAGGTAGGAGGGGCCTAATGTGTACAGATCTGTAGGAGGGGGAGGGGCCTAATGTGTACAGGTCTGTAGGTAGGGGGAGGGGCCTAATGTGTAGAGGTCTGTAGGAGGGGGAGGGGCCTAATGTGTAGAGGTCTGTAGGAGGGGGAGGGGCCTAATGTGTACAGGTCTGTAGGGGGGGAGGGGCCTAATGTGTACAGGTCTGTAGGAGGGGGAGGGGCCTAATGTGTACAGATCTGTGGGAGGGGGAGGGGCCTAATGTGTACAGGTCTGTGGGAGGGGGAGGGGCCTAATGTGTACAGGCCTATAGGAGGGGGAGGGGCTTAATGTGTACAGGTCTGTGGGAGGGGGAGGGGCCTAATGTGTACAGGTCTGTGGGAGGGGGAGGAGCCTAATGTGTACAGATCTGTAGGAGGGGGAGGGGCCTAATGTGTATAGGTCTGTGGGAGGGGGAGGGGCCTAATGTGTACAGATCTGTAGGAGGGGGAGGGGCCTAATGTGTATAGGTCTGTGGGAGGGGGAGGGGCCTAATGTACAGATCTGTGGGAGGGGGAGGGGCCTAATGTGTACAGGTCTGTGGGAGGGGGAGGGGCTTAATGTGTACAGGTCTGTGGGAGGGGGAGGGGCCTAATGTGTACAGATCTGTAGGAGGGGGAGGGGCCTAATGTGT
>NC_137688.1:6882623-6887623 GCF_963989245.1 Nansenia antarctica | reverse complement strand
CACACACTCACGCACACACACACACACGCACACACACACACACGCACACACACACACACACCCCATTACCTTTCCCCATCCCTGCAGCAGAGAGAGTACTAGAGAGTACTGTCTCTACAAATACAGGAGGGGCATTGATACTTGGGACTTGGCCGGGATAAGGGTGTGTGTGTGTGTGTGTGTGTGTGTGTGCGTGTGTGTGTGTGTGTGAGAGGTTGACATCATGACATCATGTTACCTCGTAAATTAACACCCCCTGCACCTCGCTCTCTCTGCCCTGCGAAGGCACGAGCCTCCTGAATGATGAGGTCATGATGATCTCTGGATCTGGGGGCGCGGGGGGGCGGGGGGTGGTGGCTTTGGTCCGCTACGGTGCGCAGGGGGGGGGTCCGCTAAATACAGAGTCGGGGGGAATGCTGGCTATGCACCCTCACTGTACACAGCACAAGGTGTGGTGGGGGCATGTGCCCCCCTGACCCCCCCATCACAGCACACACACAGTACAGTACATTCATTATTACACTATTGCAAATCATTATTTCCGATGCACAATTATACTTATACTTTTTTTTTTAAATCAATTGCGTCTTGTAACCTCGTGTTAGGTTTGCTGCCCCTGTGTTACTGGCTGGCAACGGTTTGTGGATGCAGTGTTGATATAATAAAAACCATAAAATCTGCCAATAAAACTGACTCCCGCTACTGTCAGCTAATATCACTGCCTGTTTTATGGTCCTCCGTGCTATGAGCGGAACAAACGCTGTATTCAGGAGCTCACTGTGTGTGTGCTGAGGGCTGTTATCTGTGGTGCGTGTGTGTGTGCCCGCGTGCGTGCGCATAATGTGTGTGTGTGTGTGTGTGTGTGTGTGTGTGTATGTGTGTGTGTGTGTGTAAATAACATAGTTACCACAGGGAGTGCCTATTTGCATGGTAAACAAAATGACGCGTTGGGGTTAAGGAAATGAAAGGCCGCAATCTGGCTAATATATATATAGTGTGTGTTTCTGTTTCCCTCCTAAATGCTAGCTGTTGAAAGCTCTCGACCGAGAGGCAACAATGGGGAACTCCTGAGCATTCCTTGGTAATCAGTCACTGTGATGTCACTCTGGGTTCAGAGGTTCTCCTGCCACGCGTGTCCAGACAGAGGAGACCGCTGTCGACACCTTCTATTGCACCTGAAACCAGGTCTGCACGGGATGTCCCCACAACCCTGATGATAATCCCCCTCTCCCCGCCCCCGCCTCCCCCCTGATCCTCAACTATTTCACCTCAGCTCAGGTCAAAAACCTGTGGCATCTAACCCACTGTTTCTATCTTGTAAGATTTATCACTTAATCGCTATATATCAGTGGTGCGTGTGTGTAATGGCGGCTGACATAAACCTCCAGCAATGTTAGCCCGACAACATTCCGTTTTCACATCTGTAGGGAATGGTGGAATGTTTATTCATCAGCTGGGGGGGGGGGGGGGGGGGGGGGGGCGGTGAAAACCAGGTGGTGGGAAATGGCTTTTAAAATTAAAAATAGATGTTTTATTTTGTTTTGTTGATAGTAACATAGTAATAAGTGTTAACAGACATCCCCTCAGTATCCACTCTCCGTGCCCCAGACTGTATTATGAGGCATACCAGACACCCAGACTGACAACTGAATCAGCGTAAATCCTGGTAACTATGTCAATAGCGTCATAACTGCTTCAAGACAAGACAATAAAGCGATAACACTAAACACTTCTAGCCAGGCAGGCCCGACGTTTCCGCGGTACGATCTTACGCGGCAGGTGAACTCTGAGTCGCCAGTCACCGGGGTCACATCCAGTCTGTCAGCCGAGTCATCGCCCTCTCCGACCCGCTCCGACTGTCTGGACGGTGTTTATTTGCCTGGAAAAGAATCCGTTCACGTCAAACGTGACAGGCCCTGTCTCTACCACATCCTCTCTGTATAGCTCACACATCACCCATGGAGGGCGGCTGAGGGACAGCTGTATACAGTATTCCCTTACTGGTGGGACGTTTTGGCCATTGACAAATAAACACACTTTAAAACAACACACACTTCTCATCACGGGAGACACAGTGTACGATGACGTATACGCCGTCCTCCCTCTCCTCTCTATTTCGATACACTTCAGGGCTCCGAGTCGAAACGCCTGGCACATTGGCGGTTCATGTCAGGCCATAACAGGTGGAAACGCCACTGCGCTGGAGCTCTGGCGGTGGGGGGAGTAGCGCCAAAACAGAGGCGTGTTCATGACAAGATAATAAGAAGGTCAGGTGGCCGTGATGTGCGCTGGAAAATCTGGCCCTTGAAAAATCGGAAAATAACACAACTCAGCATTTCAGACACAACCCCGGAACGTCACCGCCACCGCCAGCGCCACCGCCAGCCAGCGCCCCCAACCGGGCTCAGTGTTCGTGCTCAGACAGATTTCCGAGCTATAAAATTACTAGTCTCTCTCAGAATCCTACACATTTTCTGCAGCAGGAGTTCCACCAGTGTGGCGAGGCGAGGCGAGGCGAGGAGAGGAGAGGAGCGGGGTTGTGTGTTTACGTTGGCACTGGAAGCGGCCATTTAAGAACCAGACGATGTGAAATCGCACCATTTGTCTCAGGGATTCCCCTCAATCCATCACACACACACACACACACACACACACACACACACAGACAGACACACACACAGACAGACACATCCACCACACCACAACCACATATACATACTGTACACTATACACACAGAGACACACACACACACACACACACACACACAGACAGACACAACCACACACAACCACACACATACTGTACACTATACACACACAGACAGGCCAGAGACATTTAGGGTTTGAATGGCAGCATTGTGTGAAGGTCAGGAGAGCCGCTGGAATGGAGACATATCGCTCTGACATTCCCCAGACTGAGAGAAAAGAGCCTGGACAAGCAGCTCCTGTTACACGGAGAGGAGGAGAGAGGGATATACAGGGCTATAGGCACCACCACGGAATGGTCCGGAAGCTGGGGAGAAAACTGCAGAGTAAAGGGCAGCTACTAGGTCTGTAGGTTGAAAGCTGCACATTAGGGAGGCTGCATACTTGGCATTTAGAACCAGGGAACGGAGATGTAGGGTTGGGTTAGGGTTAGGGTTAGGGTTAGTCTCTAAGGAAGTTAGGATTAGGGTTAGGGTTCCTGTCTTCTCCCTCTGTAGAGAGGATTAAACAAGACAATACTGAGACTATTGTGACTAATTATTATAGAGAGAGAGATATGCTAGATCAGTGCTTTTCAACCCTCTCCTCTGGGACCACCAGTCGTTCCACATTTGATCTGTTTTTGATTGATTGATTGAAAACTTTATTAGAAGATTTGCAGAAGTAGGTACATGAAAGTACATATTACATACAAGGTCAACTAACAGGATAAAAACCCAAGAAAGCCACTGGCTTATTTCAATTGGGGTCCTTGATTCTCAATTCATCGTTACATGTAAGACCGACAAAAGAAAACTAGTACTATCTACAAGATAATACAGACAAATAACTAGTACTATCTACAAGATAAACATACATCCAACATGGGAAGAACAATACAACAAAACATAAGGTATGTACAGCGGGTAGGACAGGTGGGGACATACACCACAGGTGGGGGCGGGGGACAAAACACAAAGTATGTACAGTGGGTAGTTCGGGCAGGGGGACAGACATATAATATGTACAATGGGTAGTTCGGGCGGGGGACAAAACAACAAGTATGTACAGTTTTTGATTTAGAGGGTCCAGTTACGGTTCCACCACCAGCACACCTGATTCAACTAATCAAGTGCAAAGCAATTATGATTTGTACTTGATTAGTTGAATCAGGTGTGCTAGTGGTGGAACAGATCAAATATGTTTATATATAATATAATATATAATATTGAAAACCACTGTGTTAGATAATATAAACCAGGTAACCCATAACCAGAATGTTGTGGGTTGTTGAACATGAGGAGGTGAGGTGTGTGTGTGTGTGGTGTGAGTTTATCTCTTTCACGTGTGTGGATTTGAGCCTTCCATTCCGCCCTGGGGTCAAAGTCTGAAGTCTGTCAGGTGGATGGGGGTGCTTATCTAATCTAAGGTGCTCAGATCTAACAGTTAAGGTTGTGGAGCTGAACTGAGATCTGTGCATATATATACGGTATGTGGTACAATAAATACTACTTACTCCTATCTTTAGTACATCGTTGTCTTATCTTGTCACAATCGACCCTCCTGGATGTCAATCAAATGAGGAATGAGGAAATGTTCTTTATGACACTAACGAAACCGCAAGGGAGGATGATGAAAGGTTAACTCTCTAACTTCAAACCTTTCTAAATCACACACGTGATCCGTCACCTCGAGGTTCTGGAAGTTTACAGTAGGAAGAGTGTCAATATTTAACCAGTTTAACCAGTTACCACAAGTATTTTTCTTGAACGACGTTGAACTACTCTGAGAACTGGAGCAGAGAGTATCAGTCTGTGTTACCCAGGAATCGAAAATGATCTTTACTGTAAGACTTATCAGTGTGTGTGTGTGTGTGTGTGTGTGTGTGTGTGTGTGTGTCTGTGTGTGTGTGTGTGCGTGCGTGTGTGTGTGTCTGTGCGTGCGTGTGTGTGTGTGTGTGTGTGTGTGTGTGTGTATGTGTGTGCGTGCGTGCGTGCGTGCTTGCGTGCGTGCGTGTGTGCGTGCGTGCGTGTGTGTGTGTGTGTGTGTATGCGTGCGTGCGTGCGTGTGTGTGTGTGCAAAGAGCACAGCCTCTGAGCCGAGAGTATCGATCTGCATCAGTGACATAACTAGAATGTGTCAAAGTATTGCCCCAGGAATGCAAATTATATTTACTTTAAGACACTCACACACACTCACACACACACACACACACACACACACACACACACACAATGCAAAGGGCAGAGCCTTTGAAGGTGGTGTGGCCAAGGGGTCTTCCTGTGGGCGCAGCAGGACACATTCAGCCTACCTGA
>NC_137688.1:6869562-6872062 GCF_963989245.1 Nansenia antarctica | reverse complement strand
AGACTACATCTAGACTACATCTAGACTACATCCAGACTACATCCAGACTACATCTAGACTACATCCAGACTACATCCAGACTACATCCAGACTACATCCAGACTACATCTAGACTACATCCAGACTACATCCAGACTACATCTAGACTACATCTAGACTACATCCAGACTACATCCAGACTACATCTAGACTACATCTAGACTACATCTAGACTACATTGTAGGATGACAGTGAGGAGCTGTGACAGGTCACTGTGATATACGGCACAGGGAAGACAGGCAGAAGGAGGCCGGGAAGGAGGCCGGGGGGAGGGAGGGAGGAAGAGAGAGGGAGGGGGAGAAGAAATACGAGGGAGAGTGACGAGTGGTCAAGGTGAGTGATGCAGGATAAAAGAGAGAGTGAGGAAAAGATGGAGAGATAGAAGGTCAGTGGGAGGGAGGGGGGGAGGGAGGCAAAGGGTACACCCACCACGGACATGCAGAACAACACGAGGGACAGGACAGGAGGGGAGGAGAAGAGGAGGGGGAGGGTGGAGGTGGAGGGGAAGAGAGGATAGATCACTGACACAGACAGAGAAGGAGAAGAGGAGACAGGGTGAGAGAGAGAGAGGTAAAGATAGATATTACTAACAGGCAGATTGAGGCAGTGGGGACTGGCGAGGCTGTGACAGACAGAGGGAGATCGCTCCTCTAACTGTTTAATCTCTCTTAGCCACAGGCAGCGGCAAGTCAGCAAGCAACAAGTCAGCACCTCCACTGCCAACACACTCCCTTCGCCTCCCTACCTCCCTCCCTCCCTCCCTCTGACCTTCTATCACTCTCCCTTTTCCTCACCCTCTCTTTTATCCTGCATCACTCACCTTGACCACTCGTCACTCGTATTTCTCCCCCCCCCTCCTCCCTCTCTCTTCCTCCCTCCCTCCCTCCCTCCCTCTCTCCTTCCGCCTGTCGTAGTGGTCGTGTGCTGTATATCACATTGACCTGTCACAGCTCTTCACTGTCATCCTACAATGGCCGTGTCACCGCCTCATCCATCAGGTGTGTCACATCCTTGGCACGTCACCCAGGACCGGAGCAGCTGAGACTAACCATGCACACACACACACACACACACACACACATGCGCGCACGCATGCACGCACACACGCACACAAGCTGCCTCCGGCTGCACTTGCACGCGCATACGGACGCACACATGCACGCACACACACAAGCGCACACACACGCACGCGCGGGCACGCACAAACACACACACACACACACACACATGCACGCACACACACGCACGCACGCACAGACACACACACGCACACACACACACACACACGCACACACACACACACACACACACACACACACACACACACACACACACATCCCAATTCCAGGTAGGTATTAATACAATCCGGTACACACACATACACACACACACACACTCACCAATTCCAGGTAAGTAATAATGTGTTCCAGTTAATGATATCCTTTAAGCGTATGATTAGATTTCCAACTGTCAGCGTGCGCACTTCCATGGAAAGAGCAGGCCATTGTTTGCGCCCGGCTGAGGCAGGAAGCAGCTTTCACAACAAGGCTCCACCGTCAGGTGACTCAAGACGAGAGGGAGATCAAAATGCCTTCCTCCTTTCACCATTTAACCACACCACCACACCTCACTGCAGCATCCTGTGTTTGCAATATTGACCAGAAATTGGGGAAATTTGGGGAATGTCAAAATACCCTCCAATGGTACACTGAAGCAATACTGGACTGCATGTGCATAATTGTCAAAAAGACCCAATGCATGTGCGCATATATATACATGTATATATATACAATTGCAAATAAACAGACAAACAAAACATACAAACAAACGAAACAAACAGAAGAAAAATGTGGCTGAACTGTCCTCAGAACATCTCTGACATTCATCACATGTCCTTTGAACATTCCGATGTGGAGTGGACAGAACGGAATCTCCGGAACATTCTCTCTCGACCACCTTCTTCTCCGGGTTTCAAGACCCTACAAGGAATGTTCTGGGAGCAACTACAGCTAGCTAGCTCTGCTGCTGCTAGCCTAGGGGTTGTGGATCACCACCACCACATTACATCATTACGTTGAGCCATCGGTCCCAGTGTGAGACAGACCATAATGGAACCCGGTCCCTCAGTGTTCTGGCCTTTGAGGGGGGCCTGGCTGTCACGCCCCGGGAATAGCAATGCTATGTGACCATGACTACACAGCACTATTTCTGTGTGCTCTGCTACTTGACATTGAGAGGCCAGGCTTAGGAGAGGTTCCACTACTGTATATGACAAGCCTATGACAAATACACTGAGAGAGCTACTCAGCAATAGCTTGGCAGGCATCGTTCAACAGTCGCTGAACACCGTTTACAGCCACTGTAGCTGCCCTGTTGTGGTCCTCTGTGGCTCAGTTCGGTTGGGAGCATGGTGCTAACAACGCTTAGGTTGTGGGTTTGATTCCTGCTGGGACCATATATA
>NC_137688.1:6829562-6864562 GCF_963989245.1 Nansenia antarctica | reverse complement strand
TCGAACTTGAAAACCAGGTATTCCTCTTTTTGTGTGTGTGTGTGTGTGTGTGTGTGTCTGTGTCTGTGTGTGTGTGTGTGTGTGTGTGTGTGTGTGTGTGTGTGTGTGTGTGTGTGTGTGTGTGTGTGTGGAAGGGGGGGGGATAGAAAAGGTGTATCCTTTAAGCCTGAAACTCCGGGTAGTTTTGAACATAGCCAAGAAGCAGCACACAGCCATGAGTTCAGACATCTTCCTCTTCTTTTCCTCTCTCCCTCTCTCTCATTGTCCATATCCTCATCACAAATCCAGTCCATTCTCTGAGCCAATCAAAGTGTTCCAGTTTCAGGCAGGCTTCTTTCCTGATAGGTCGGTTGTAAGGCCTCCGGCGGGAATCCTTAGCTAACCCAATCACACCTGTCCATAACTCAGTCAGGGGAAGGGGGGGTCGTGTGTGACAGGCACACCCACACGTTGTCCCTTCTCCCTACATACATTCCATGTCCCTCTTGGTTCTTCTTGGCATTTCACTTCTCTTTTTCTATTTTGAGGTAGAACTTCCGTATCCGCGCCTGAAATAAAGGAGTCAGAGACAATGAGCAAACCTCAACTCATCCACCATTCAGACAAATCAAAAACGAAACCATTAAACACTCTGTAACTAGTGCAGATTAGACGAATGCTAACTTGAGATAACTGTGTGCGTAAGATTGGCATTAAACCAAGCCTTGATGTCAATAGATTTCCAAAAGACTGTCTGACTGACCACTGGAGGACTCGACTTTGTGTTAACTCACCCTTCTCACTGGCCCTTCAGTGGCTGGGGGCTGACCCCAGTTTGACCTTCTCCTCGTTCTCCACATCGTACGCCCCTCGCTTGTGAAACCTAGAAATGAAACAGAAAACAACAACAACAAGCGGTTTAGATCAGCAGTTCTCATGATCGATCACAAGTGACCGGGTACCGTACTTCTTAACGTTGGTGTAAATCTACCACCACATAAAGACCCATTCATGTTTTAGAGGGAGAGGGGTGGCTTCTTCACTGACCTGAGCACCAGCAGAAGGCCTATGATGGTGAGACAGAGGGAGGACAGCACCACCGCCACCACAGCCAGCGCAGTGGTCCTGCTGTAACCCTCCTGTGTCTTCCCCTCCACGGACAGCGTGAAGAACTGACACCGCTCCCCAGAGTAACTCGAGTGACACCTGCAGAGAGGGAGAGAGGCAGGTAGGGACAGGTGAGTGTCTGATCCACTGTACAGAATATACAACACAACTTGATACTTGATAGACAGACAGACAGGCAGGCAGGCAGGCAGGCAGAAAGGCAGGCAGGCAGGCAGACAGACAGATAGACACAGACAGACACAGACAGACAGACAGACAGGCAGACAGACAGACAGAACAGACAGACAGACAGACAGACAGGACAGACAGACAGACAGACAGATAGTGTTACTTACACACAAGATGGGGCGCGGATGTCCCTCAGGTACTGGCAGGTACCGTGAATACAAAAGTCTTTATATTTCCTCATACACGGGTTCCTCTTCTTCCCTTTGCCTTTTCCCTTCTTCTTCCCTTTCCCTCTCCTCCTCTTTCCCTCGCTCCTGTCTGCGTTCAGTATGGCCGAGGGGTCCTTAGGTTTCCTCGACATGGAAACTAAAGCAGAAAACAAAAGAGAAAAGAAACGTAAATCAACTGAATCAAGTGAAAATTACATGTACATTTCAATTAGTGATGGATTGACTGTACCACAATGGAGTTAGCCATGGCTGGAATGGGAGCAAAGGTAAACTGGAAGCTTGCCACGCAATTTATAGGTCTAATAAAATAGCAATGAACCTGTCAGGTCACTAAAAGAGGCGTTTACTGCAGTGACAATAGTGACAACAAATCAACCTGTCTGAATAGGCCTAACGGTAGGCTTACCTTGGGGTATTGTGATCTCATAGTCCCCTGACGCATCATCTTCATCCTCATCCGAATCTTCATAGTAGTAGTCGTAATACTCCTCGTCTTCCTCTTCCTCCTCCTCCACGGCCGGCCTGTCCTCCTGCACCCCTGTGTTCCCCTGCTGCACCCCTGTGTTCCCCTCCTCCGGCCTCCTCTCCGTCCGGGTGTCCAGCAGGTTGATCACGGCGGTGTGTTGCGCTCTCTCACTCTCATACCTGTCCACTGCGGCGCCGCTCACCAACATCACTGGAACACAGGAGAGAAGGAGAGATTAGGCTAAACCAAAATTGTTGACGATTGGTTCGATTATAGCCTAGTAATAACAATAATAACCTTTATGTGTATAGCACTTTTCCTACAAACGTTGCAGCTCAAAGTGCTTTAATCATTAGGCTATATAATCATAATTTAATCATTTAGTGCTTTAAAGGCAATATTAAAAATTGGTTTTTAGTATTTAAACATCTCACTGAGATAACACTGCGAATTGTATCATAGCGATCAGTGCCAAGACCCATAAATGGTTGGACTCTCTGGGCAAGTAGAAACATGTCAGGGAAGTTGCGCTGGAGGTATGGAGCTCCAGGTAGAATAAAATTAAAAAAAAATAGAATTTTACCGCAATTAAACTTGAGAACATTCGATAACGAAATGAGTTCTGTGCTATGGGTACTAGCCCACAAAAATGTCGCATAGACAGACAGTTAGCTAATGTAGTCAAGAATATGAGTTAAAAATAAATATATATCCAGTTACATAAAGCATGTTTTAAAATAGAGTGGTGTGACCCCGTCAGTTCTTGAATAGCAAAACAGATTATGAAAATCGTTGCCTTCTTTGAAAACGTTTATGAGACTCTGAGCAGAAGGTCATGCTTTGAGAAGTTCAACAGCTCACAGCTCACACTTAAACAGAATCAACAAGTGTTTCTCCCAAGCAACTTATATGCGATATGAATAATGAATGAAAATGTATTAACCCACTGAAGTCTACTAAACCTACAACAACTATTACTAACATCATAATAAATGAACGTAAACGCCATTACGACAGGGGGCTATATCCTAAGAGTAAATAAATACATGCAATAGACACGTACCCATGGCATGGACACAGCACAGCAGCGCGACTCCTTGGATCCTCATGGTGACTTCAAACCAAATCAACAGATTCTATCGAGATGGAAATGAATAATCGTTGGGTGAATTTTCCTTTCTTTTCCTTTCACGTACTTAATATTCCTTCTCTGGACGGATTATTCGGCTACTCCTCTCGGGTCTCGATCCGACGTTGTTCTCCAGATGCCGGGTGTCTGGGGTGGCGCGTCTCTCTGGCTGTGACACGGTGGGAGCGCGTATGGAAGGAGCGCCAGAGGAGAGGCAGCCAGCATTTATATAGACTGTCACTCCAGCGGTCCACGCCTACTCTTACTGCCTACAATTATGCCCTGGCACACACGTTTCTATTGCATGTATTGTATTTACTCTTAGAATAAAGCCCCTGTCGTAATAGCATTTACATTATGATGTTAGTTAGTTGTTGTTGGCCTGATAGACTCCAGTGGGTTAATACTTATTCATTCATTATTCATATCTCATATCCAACTTGCTTGGAGAAACACTTGTTGATTCTACATACTGACAGTACAGTCACACACGTACAATGTTTGGCCAATTGATGGCTTGATTTAACTTGATGCAGTGCATTTAAACAAACACAATGAAAGGGATGATCTAGGATTGGTATACATCTATAATAAATTCATGATATATAGCCATTGATTATGAAGAATATAACTTATGAAGAATATAACTTATAAATGCCCCATGGGCTTAGTTCGGTTTTACCCCCCCATCAGAACCCCAAATACTATATTGTTTTAGTCAATTATGTGTAAACAATGTAATTCTAAACACAGAATGTAGAACATAGTTAATTAAAACTCAAATGTTCTGCTATGTACTGCTAGTGCTTGTATCCCACATTTCTCTCTATGAATTTGAGAGTGGTGACATGTTTCTCGCCCCATCCCTCAGCTGTTTACCAAAAAAGTGTCGGGGAGACTACTTTGTTGCTCTTTGAATCCCAGACTGACCATTTAATAATTCAACTGAGGTGGTGCATTACCACCTTGGTAGCCTTAGGTTACTGTCAATATACGTGTATCAGCAAAAGAGCCTATGAAACATTATCATCCGTTTTCCCAACGTGAATCTTCAACTGTTAAATTACTGCAAAAAATATCTAGACGTCAGAAGACACTGTTCTCAATACGCTTTATGCCCTTTACTCATCATCTTCATCCCATGCGCTCATACCTGTAATCTCACCTGTAATCTCATTCAGGACAGGGCTGTGATATTCATCAAATTACTGCCATCTAGTGGTAAAAGTGAGACACTACATAATAATTACAATAACAATAACCTTTATTTGTATAGCACCTTTCCTGCAAACGTTGCAGCTCAAAGTGCTTTAATCATTATATAATGACCATTTAATCATTTAGTCATTTAAACTAAAGGCAATATTAAAAAGATGGGATAGCAATAGCCCTTTCTACTTCGGCTAAAATAGACATAGACATTTTTTAATACGAACATACATTAGACAAAGAGAGACTTTAATTATGGACAAAAATAAAACGATGAGAAGGCGCAACCCTAAAAACCCTTATTGATGTATTTCCAATATAGTGGAGGACTCGATGTGTTTGGGCTGCTCCTCAAAGCCCATCGTTGACGATCGATTGCTCTGGCCTGGATGGAATCACGTGTTCCTCCCATAGAGGAAAAAATGGCCGATGAGGTAGGGGAAACAAACACAGCTGTTGAGGAGGAGAGCGACGCGAAAGAACCCGAAGAAGAAGCTGAAGTTTCGGAAGTCACGACAGAGATCAAGACAGACAGCGATGGGGACCCCCAGAGAGACTTCAAGACAGACAGCGATGGTGAGACCCAGAGAGACCCCCAGAGAGAGACCAAGACAGACAGCGATGGAGGGGAGCCCCAGAGAGATATCAAGGCAGATGGAGACCCCCAGAGAGACACCAAGACAGACAGCGATGGAGGGGAGCCCCAGAGAGATATCAAGGCAGATGGAGACCCCCAGAGAGACATCAAGGTAGATGGAGACCCCCAGAGAGACATCAAGGCAGATGGAGACCCCCAGAGAGACATCAAGGTAGATGGAGACCCCCAGAGAGACATCAAGGCAGATGGAGACCCCCAGAGAGACATCAAGACAGACAGCGATGGAGGGGAGCCCCAGAGAGACCCCCTGAGAGACCCTCAGAGAGACATCAGGGCAGACAGCGATGGGGAGACCCAGAGAGACCCCAGAGAGAGCAGCTGGTCTGCCCCGATCCTGTCTCTGCTGGCCCGCAAGGCGTCGGAGACCATCACCAGCGGGGTCAACCTGGGTGCAGCTGCTTTAAGGAACTCTCCCACCAGGCACAACTCCCAAAATGACACGAACACCAACACTAAGTTTCCAGGTATCTAAATGCACCAACACTTATTGTATTCAATGCATTTCGTGCCAATAAACTTTCTAATGCTTGCATGCATGGGGCCAGATCAAAGTTCTGCTGCTACGCCTCTCTGCTATCTGCTATCTGCTGTCATCAGTTGTCAACACATGCATGGCCTCTCGAAAGAAAGAAAACAGCATGTCATGCGTTGAGTGTGGGTTAACTCTGTGTTCTATGTACTCATGTTGTCTGTTGCTTGTTGTTTCTGTGTTTCTGTGTACCCATATTGTCAGCATCTTTGAGCCCCACAAAAAGCAATATATATAAATATAATGAATTATTATCATTATTATATCTCAACTTCTCACTTAGTTTATGAATTTGTTTTATGACTTTGCGTATGACTGAACCATAAGCAGTTATGAGTAAACTTTTTACAGTATGTCAATTATTTATTTATTTCTCTCTGTCTCTCACCCTCTCTCTCTCTCTCCCTCTCTCTCCCTCTCTCTCTCCCTCTCTCTCCCTCTCTCTCCCTCTCTCTCTCTCTCCCTCTCTCTCTCCCTCTCTCTCTCCCTCTCTCTCTCTCTCCCTCTCTCTCTCTCCCTCCCTCTCTCTCTCTCTCTCTCCCTCCCTCTCTCCCTCTCTCTCTCTCTCTCTCTCTCTCTCTGGTGTGGCTGTGTAGTGGCTCCAGTGAAAGACCCTATGGCAGTAGAGAGGTCTAACCTGCTCAGCATGATGAAGATGAGCATCAAGGTTCTGATCCAGTCTTCTCTGAGTCTGGGTCGAACCCTGGACTCTGACTACCCACCGCTGCAGCAGTTCTTCGTGGTCCTGGAGCACTGTCTCAAACATGGGCTGAAAGGTGAGGCTGGTCGTGAGGATGACCACAGATCAGATAATAACTCACTTACTGAGGGGTAATGTCTGGGTAATCGACTGCATGAAAATGATGGCCCTCTCTCTCTCTCTCCCCTTCTCTCTCTCTCCCTCTCTCTCTCCCCTTCTCTCTCTCCCCCTCTCTCTCTCTCTCCCTCTCTCTCTCTCTCCCCTTCTCTCTCTCTCTCCCTCCCCCCTCCCTCCCTCCCTCCCTCTCTCTCTCTCTCAATCCTTCCCTCCTTCTTTCTCTCTCTCTCTCCCTCTCCTCCTCCCCCTCTCTCTCCCTCTGCAGTTAAGAAGTCCTTCATCAGTCAGAATAAGTCTATCTGGGGTCCTCTGGAACAAGTTGAGAAGCTGTGTCCAGAGTCGTGTGATATTGCTACCAGCGCTCGAGACCTGCCTGGTCTAAAGTGAGTAGTCACCTTCTCCTCCGTCTGTCTCTCTGTTAGCTCGTACAGATCTGTACAGATCTGGTGGCACAGACTGTCTGTCTCAGGAAAAAAAACTACAACATTCATTTGTAGTGTTATGTGTGAGAGTGAGTTTGAAGAGGGAGTCTGGGTGGTGGAGCTCACTAAGGTGTCAGCCACGTAATCCACAGGGTCCCCGATTCGATTTCCGGCCATCGACCTATCTGCATGTCATCCCTCCTCTCTCTCTCACCCATCCTTCCTGTCAGTCTCTACTGTCTCTCTCCTCCTCTCTCTCTCACCCATCCTTCCTGTCAATCTCTACTGTCTCTCTCCTCCTCTCTCTCACCCATCCTTCCTGTCAATCTCTACTGTCTCTATCCTCCTCTTTCTCACCCATCCTTCCTGTTAATCTCTACTGTCTCTATCCTCCTCTCTCTCACCCATCCTTCCTGTCAATCTCTACTGTCTCTATCCTCCTCTCTCTCACCCATCCTTCCTGTCAATCTCTACTGTCTCTCTCCTCCTCTCTCTCTCACCCATCCTTCCTGTCAATCTCTACTGTCTCTCTCTCTCTCTCTCTCTCTCTCTCTCTCTCACCCATCCTTCCTGTCATCCCTCCTCTCTCTCACCCATCCTTCCTGTCAATCTCTACTGTCTCTATCCCAATAAAGCAGAAATGCCCTAAAAAAAAAAAAAATATATATATATAATTATTTTGATTAAAAAGTGTCCTAGTTTGTAACAGTGTGGGTCCTGTGCGTCAGGACTGGGTTGGGCCGTGCGCGGGCCTGGCTCCACCTGGCTCTGATGCAGAAGAAGGTGGCTGACTACATGAAGGCTCTGCTGGACCGCAGGGACCTCCTGGGGTGAGTACAGGCCATCAGAACCAGAAGGAGTACAATCCTTGGGTTCAGATTCAATTAGACATTGGCATTGCAGTAGAAATACAAAATCAACAATAGAATAAGCAGGATATAGACAACAATCAATAAAAGAATAAGCAGGATATAGACAACAGTCAACAGTAGCTGTATATACAATATCGTCAGAGTGTTAATAATAGAGTAGGTGATAGCAGCAGAATGCAAATCAGCATATCAACATCCCCACTGCCATCCCGCTGCCATGGCAACCCCACGGGACACCAGTGTCGTCTATGGCTCAGTTGGTAGAGCATGGCACTAACCAACACTTAGGTTGTGGGTTCGATTCCCCGCTGGGGGACCATATGTACTGGGAAAATGTATGCACTCACTGCGATGTAATAGGTCGCTTCAGCGTCAGCTGAATGGCGCATATAAATGTGTAGTAACCATTTTGTGTGTTATTCGATTTGTTAAAATGTATTTCTTTCTCTCTCCCTTCTGCTCCCATGCCCCCCCCCCCTTAGTGAGTTCTATGACCCGGGAGCGTTGATGTTGGAGGAGGAGGGGACGGTCATCGGGGGGATGCTGGTGGGCCTCAACGTCATCGACGCCAACCTCTGTATTAAAGGGGAGGACCTGGACACTCAGGTGACTATGAGGATGTAGCCTCTGTACTAACACTAGAACAGCCGTGCCTTTTATACCTACTATAAGAGCCGCCTCGGGGGTCAAAACCATAGTCTTTACACTGCTATTTACACACAATGACCACTAGTTGGCCGGCTGTAAATTAGCCTGCCTCCTACACAGAAAAACTGCAAAATAGCTTTATACTAGCTTATCCTGAAGTGATTTAGAAGATTTAAGGATACTGGGGTGGTAGAACGCACATATCTCGGGAAAGTCATGAAAGGAGGGTCCTGAGTAATCGAGTGCAAAGATATAAAAATATTTTTACTCACAGGGTCAAATGACCCCACCCATGGCTGTTCTAGTGTTAAAAGACTGACTGAGTTTCTGTGTTGTGTAGGTGGGGGTCATCGACTTCTCCTTGTACCTGAAAGACTCTGCCAACAGCGACACTCCAAAGGAGTGAGTATCTGTGTGTCCCCCCCCGCCCCCTTACTGAAATTAGTCTCGTTGCTCATCGCTTTCCAATTCCTCTTTTCTTCTCTCAGTTCTTTATTTCTTATTTCTCACCGTGGGAAGATGAAAACAAACAACACTGTGAATCACTGTCTATGCTCCTTGTTTTTGCCCCTCTCTGTCTCTGCTAACATCTCTCTGTCTCCTAGTGATGCTAACATGTCTCTGTCTCTCTCAGCGATGCTAACATCTCTCTGTCTCTCTCATAGGGCTTTCACACCGGCAAAGACACATAGGGCTTTCACACCGGCGTTCGCGAGCCAAGTCTGGAACCGGCCGGCGCGTTCAGACCGAAGCTCAATTGGTTCGGAACCTGAAAAGTTGGTTCGCAGCGGGCACCAAAAAATAGTGGTTCTCAAGCGCGAACCAAAACGTAGAACAGTCACGTTGTCAGTGGGTGTGTCATATTCTAGGCTGCAGAGACCAGCAAGGAGGAAGTAGACAAAATCTAATCTAATCTAAATCTAATCATTAGTGATCAAAAACAATATCAAAAGTCTCATTATTCTCTTTATCTTCCTCACATGCTCAGCAAACACACACACACACGCACACGCGCGCGGACATGCGCGAACGCGAATTTCGTAAGCCATTTCTATTCCAGTAACGGAGCAGCTGATTAGTAAAAGAACGCATATAGAAAGTGTCTTTTGTTTTGTTTCACAGAAAATTGTGTTTATTTCAGATACTGTAGTGGAAGATATTATCCTCGCATCCAGTGAAGTAGCTGCCATCTAGTTGTGACATTTTTGTTTATCCCGCCCCTTCATCACCCAGCGTTGATGACGCGGATGGTTCTGGTTACACCGGTATGAACGCGGGCTCGTTCGCCAGACAGCACCAAGGTTCAGAGGTTTCCGAACGCGAACGCGAACCGGCACGGTTCTTTGCCGGTGTGAAAGCCCTATCAGTGATGCTAACATCTCTCTGTCTCTCTCAGCGATGCTAACATCTCTCTGTCTCTCTCAGTGATGCTAACATCTCTCTGTCTCTCTCAGCGATGCTAACATGACGGCCATCTTGGATCAGAAACACTACATCGAGGAGCTGAACCGGAACCTGAGCTGCACCGTCTCCGACCTGCAGGCCAAGATGGACTCACTGGAGAAGACCAACAGCAAACTGATTGAGGAGGTCAGAGGAAGTGTGTGTGTGTGTGTGTGTGTGTGTGCGTGTGTGTCTGTGTCTGTGTCTGTGTGTGTGTGTCAGTGTCTGTCTGTCTGTCTGTGTGTGTGTGTGTGTGTGTGTGTGTCTCTGTCTGTGTCTGTATGTGTGTGTCTGTCTGTCTGTCTGTCTGTGTGTGTGTGTGTGTGTGTGTGTGTGTGTGTGTGAGTCCGTGTCTAGGTGTGTGTGTCAGGACTACTCAATGACCGCATTTTACTGTCGTAGGCAATGACAATGACCCATGATGCTGTGACCCAACAGTGTAAAGTGTGTGTCTGTAATCTGTGTGTGTGTCTCCCCCCCCCCAGCTGACGGCAGCGACAGACAGGATTAACTCTTTACGGGAGGAACATGAGCAGCTGAGGCAGCAGAACCAGACCATCCTGCACACCAGCCTGAAGAAGGAGGAGGTCAGCACACACACACACACACACACACACTCACACACACTCTCACACACACACACACACACACACACGCACCTCGGCATCGGGCCAATATTGACACATCCCCCTCACCTGTGTGTGTTGCCAGGCGACCATGGAGGACAGCCAGATGGAGCTGGAGACGTACAGACAGACGCGCCAGGGGCTGGACGAGATGTACAACGTGGTGTGGAAGCAGTACAAGGAGGAGAAACGCATACGCCAGGTCAGACACACCACAACAACAACAACAACAACAACAACCACAACAACAACAACAACAACCATCACAACTCCATACTCCTAGTCTGACAGCGCAGTTCACTGATACGTGTGTGTCTCTAATTGTGTGTGTCTGTGTGTGTGTGTCTCTGTGTGTGTCTCTGTGTGTGTGTAGGAGTTGGAGCGTGAGCTGGAGCTGCAGGTGTGTCTGAAGCAGGAGATGGAGACGGCCATGCGTCTGCTGGAGAAGGACACCCAGGACAAGCAGGACACCCTGGGGGCGCTGAGGCACCAGCTGGACCACGTCAAGACCCTCAACCTGCAGATGTTCCACAAGGCCCAGGTGCACACACACACACACACACACACACACAGAGAGGACTGACTGACCCTCAACCTGCAGATGTTCCACAAGGCCCAGGTGCACACACACACACACACACACACACACACACACACAGAGAGGACTGACTGACCCTCAACCTGCAGATGTTCCACAAGGCCCAGGTGCACACACACACACACACGCACGCACACACACACACACACACACACACACACACACACACACAGAGAGGACTGACTGACCCTCAACCTACAGATGTTCCACAAGGCCCAGGTACACACACACACTCACACTCACTCACAAACACGCACACACAGAAACGCGTACATTCACGCACACACACGCACACACACACACACACACACACACACACTAAGAGGACTGACTGGTGTGTGTGTGTGTGTGTGTGCGTGTGTGTGTGTGTCCTCCTCAGGACTCGGAGCGAGAGGCCCAGAAGAAGCAGGATGAGACGGGACAGCTGGAGGAGAAGATGAGACAGATGGAGACCACCATGATGGAGATGGAGCAGAGGTGTGTGTGTGTGTGTGTGTGTGTGTGTGTGTGTGTGTGTGTAAGAGCTCCACCCGTGCGGCCTGCTAACCCCCCCCCCCCCCCCCCCCCCCCCAGGCTGCAGGTGTCAGAGCAGGGGCGTCAGCAGAGCGACCAGGAGGACAGAGACATGAGGACGGAGCTGGAGGCCCGGGTCCTAGCCCTGCAGAGACAGCTGACCGACCTGGACACACTCAAGTATGACACACACACACACACATAATCACACACACACATAATCACACACACACATAATCACACACACACACACACACACACACGTACACTCACTGTGTTGGTGTTCCATCTCAGTGTGTTACATTGACTATTGAAGTCTTTTAGCAGCCAGAAGCTTTTATCCAAAGAGACTTACAATAAGTACATTTGTCTAAGTAAACGAATCAACTGTACAACTACGATATCGTATATACATACACCTGTGATCAAAACAAGTGTCAAGGTTACAAGGTCACAGTGTTGTTCATCTTCTCTCTCTCTCTCCCTCCTGACCCCCCACTGCCCCTCTCCCTCTCCCCCCTCCCCTTCCCCCCTCCCCCCTCCCAGGCTGGGGTTGGAGAGTGAGCTGCGTGTTGAGAAGGAGCAGAGGCAGAGCCTGCAGAGAGCCCTGCAGAGGGAGCAGGACAACAGCACTGAGCTGAGGACGCAGCTGCAGCAACTACAGGGCCTGACCACGGTATGTACACACACACACACACACACACACACGGTCTGTACCACACACGCACACACACACACACACGGTCTGTACCACACACACACACACACACACACGGTCTGTACCACACACACACACACACACACACACACACACACACACACGGTCTGTACCACACACACACACACACACGCGGTCTGTACCACCCACACACACACACGGTCTGTACCACACACACACACACACACAGTCTGTAACACACACACACACACACACACACACAACATGGATGTTATTGGGTGGCGTACTTCACAGATCTTCACGGTGTAGATGTTCCATCTCTGTGTGTGACATTTACATTTAAGTCATTTAGCAGACAGACGCTTTCATTTGTTAATTAATGTTTTTCTTTTTTTCTTACTATCCTTCTTTTTCCGTCTTTTTTTAATGCTGTATGTAACGCACTTGTAACGCTGCTCAAGCTTCCTCCCTCTCCTCTGTTCTCATTCTCCTTGACCTGTCTGCTGCCTTCGACACAGTCAATCACCAGATCCTTCTCTCCATCCTCTCAGAACTGGGCATCTCTGGCACCGCACACTCCTGGTTTTCTTCCTACCTGGCGGGCCGCTCCTACCAGGTGACCTGGAGAGAATCACTGTCTTCTACACGAACCCTCTCCACTGGGGTACCCCAGGGTTCTGTCCTAGGGCCCCTACTTTTCTCTCTCTACACCAAGTCTCTTGGCTCGGTAATCTCTTCACATGGGCTCTCCTACCACAGCTACGCAGACGACACTCAACTCTTCCTGTCCTTCCCCCCGTCTGATGTACACGTGGCAACCCGTATCTCTGCATGTCTCTCTGACATTTCAACATGGATGGCTGACCACCATCTCAAGCTCAATCTTAACAAGACCGAGCTCCTCTTCATCCCCGGGAAAGCCTGCCCTCTCCAAGACTTCTCTATCACAGTGGAGAGCTCTACTGTAACCCCCTCCCTGACAGCGAAGAACCTTGGAGTGATCCTGGATAACCGACTATCCTGTGCGGAGAACATTGCAGCAACGGCTCGCCCCTGCAGATTCTTCCTCTATAACATCAGAAGGATACGACCATTCCTTACCAGAGAGGCAGCGCAACTCTTGACCCAGGCACTGGTCATCTCCCGCCTGGATTACTGCAACGTACTCCTGGCCGGTCTCCCCGCCTCCGCCATTAGACCTCTGCAGCTCATCCAGAACGCTGCTGCACGTCTGGTATTCAACCTCCCCAAATACTCTCATGTCACCCCTCTCCTTCGCACCCTGCACTGGCTCCCGATAGCAGCTCGCATCAGATTCAAGACCCTGGTGCTTGCATATCAGGCAGCTAAAGGGACAGCCCCTGCCTACCTGAAGGAAATGGTAACCCCCCAAACTCCAGCCCGCTCACTCCGCTCCTCCACCTCGGCTGGCCGACTGGCCCCACCACCTCTGCACAGCATGCTGCCCGATCACGTCTCTTCACAACTCTGGCGCTGGTGGAATGAGCTCCCCACGGCCGTCAGAACGGCAGAGTCACTACCCATCTTCCGTCGTAGACTGAAGACCCATCTCTTCAGGTTACACCTTAACTGCTCCTCCTGAGACATCTTCTGCCCTCAGCACTACGTCTCCTAAAGACGTCCGCTTTCCCCTCTACTTTGTCCCTAAGAACTTCTATCGCCCCCCTTGTACTGTTTCTCTGTTCCTCCAGTATAAAAAAAAAAAGGGTTTAGAAGAAGGTGGCCCCCTATCAATGGCCCCAGGCCTGAGCTAGATTACTCTTCCTGCCATGAATGGTGGACATTCACATGCTTAGTATTCAAATGTATTGATTGTAAGTCGCTTTGGAATAAGGCGTCTGCTAAATGCCAAAAATGTAAATGTAAACTTTGAATTGCCCCTGTTGTATTAAATGTGCTATACCAGCTGTTCCCAAGGCTGGACTCAAGGCCCACTTCAAAATCTCTAAAGTGTTTGCGGCCCACTCAGGCATTTTACGCACACGTTTTTTGGGGTGTCTCCTCATCATTCTCTTATTCTTATTGGATATTTCATATGCATCATCATACAATCATCATACATACAGTGCAGTAGGCCTAGTAGTATGATACTGATGTTGCATTTTTTAAAGGTTTTAAAGAAAGAAATACAGTACCACAAAATTTTTTTTTTTTTATTAAAATGTTTTTGTAAAAAAACTACAAAATAACTTCAATATCATTTTTTTGGGCCCATGATTTGGCGGCCCACTTGCAGTACCCTCATAAGTCCACAGGTTGGGAACCGCTGTGCTCTACTAATAACCTGTCCCTGCCTGTAGGAGCTGCAGGACCTCCGCCAGGAGAAGAGACAGCTGCAGCAGACGTGTGAGGAGCAGGAACAAGCCCTGCAGGAGATGGGCCAGCACCTCAGCCAGTCAGTACCACCCTGCCTCTCTCTCTCTCTCTCTCTCTCTCTCTCTCTCTCTCTCTCTCTCTCTCTCTCTCCTCTCCTCCTCCTACTCTCTCTCTCTCTCTCTCTTTCTCTCTCTCTCTCTCTGGACATTTTAAAGCTTAAAAACTATATAAATACAAATACATTAGAACTGTAAACAAGTTCTATGACGAGTAGAGGCATGTCTAAACAAGTCTCTCTCTCTCTTTCTTCTCTCTCTCTCCTCCTACTTTCTTTCTCTCTCTCTCCTCCTACTCTTTCTTTCTCTCTCTCTCTCTTTCTTCTCTCTTCTCTCTTCTCTCTCTCTCTCTTTCTCTCCTCCTCCTACTCGTCTTTCTTTCTCTCTCTCCCTTCCCTGCATATCGTCTCCTACCCTTTTCCTACCTCAGAAGCTTCACCTTAAGTGGTTCTCTCTCTCCTCTAAGGTCTAAACTCAAAATGGAGGACTTCAAGGAGGTCAATAAAGCCCTGAAGGTAAATATGATCGACATTTTGGAGTCTGTCAATATCGACAATAAAACAATATCTGGGGGGGTATTCCATTAACATCGCTAAAGGACAATCCAGGCTTATTTTTTAATAAATCTCATGAGATTTCCCCCCCAAAAAATCCAGCCTCATTTAGAATCAGCCTGGATTTTCCTTTCGCAACGTTGATGGAATACCCCCCTGGTGTGGGACTCCCAACGCTGTAGCTGGTCTGTAACTGGTGTGTGTGTGTGTGTGTGTCTCAGGGCCATGCCTGGCTGAAGGATGACGAGGCCACTCAGTGTAAGAAGTGCCTCAAGGAGTTCTCCATCGCACGCAGGAAGGTGAGCTGCCCCGTCTCTCCTGTGTGTGTCTCCTGTGTGTCTCTCCTGTGTGTCTCTCCTGGGTGTGTCTCCTGTGTGTCTGTTAAGCTGTTGATCCTCTCAGGGTTCTGATCAGAAACGCTTCGTTCTCAGAAACGACATCACATTGTTGTAGAAGTACGGTAGTCATGATTTAACACGTCACAAACACACTTAAGTAACTCAATGTCTCTCTCTCTCTCGTTCTCTTTCTCTCTCCCTCCCTCTCTCTCTCTCTCCCCATCCATCCATCTCTCTCTCTCCTCCCTCTCTCTTTGTCTCTCTCTCTCCCCATCCATCCCTCCATCTCTCTCTCCCTCCACCCTCTCTCTTTGTCTCTCTCTCCCCATCCATCCCTCCCTCTCTCCCTCCCTCTATCTCTCTCTCTCCCTCCCTCTCCCTCTCTCTCTCCAGCACCACTGTAGGAACTGTGGTGATATCTACTGTAGCCACTGCTCCAGTAATGAGCTGGCTCTGCCCTCGTACCCTCGGCCAGTACGGGTGTGTGACATCTGCCACTCCTTCCTGCTACAGATGAGCTCCACCTCCACGGGCTCTTGACAGAACACACACACACACACTCACACACACATACACACGGATCTCACACACACACACACCACACCACACCATACGGTCACTCATTGGATTCAGCCTCACATACACTGTCTCACACTCACTTGTTGTTTGATGGCATTGATCGAGACTAGCGTGTTGAAAGCCCATAGTCCTCTTGGTCAGTGGTAGCTTCTTCAGCCACGGCTCGCTAGCGGCCAGCTAGCGCTCAGAGCCCAGTGCTTGGTTTTCCACAGCTGGCCTTTCTAGTCCCGCGCTCTTGTTTACATTCTGCAGTTCATCAGGTGGCAAACAACAGGAAATGTAGACACACTAGCGACATGTCAAATAGCCTCTGCTTACCCAACAGCTTCTGGCAACTTTTGAGTTTGAGTTAAAATCTATTTGATTGTGTAGCAACAGCCAGCTTAACCTCATTAAGACCAGGCATGAGAACAATATGATTTGGAGGTATGGCAAAGGGAGCTATATCTTCGATTATGCTGGCGGCCAACAAAAGCTCTTGGATGTTAAGAAACTCCCACCCGCGCTCTACCACTCTACATTTGGGGCTATCGAGTAGTTCTGAAAACCTTTGTGTGTGCTTATAAGAAAGATTCTGTATAATTTCACCTGAAATTCGGGATTTTCGATTGACTGGATTTATTTGAATGCCCGTCTTACCTACATGTTTGTATGAGAGCGCAGGGTGTTCACATCGATGTCTTCAGATCAGTGTTTCTTCTTTTCAAATGTATTATGCAAGAATGTCACTTATATAATATTATCATCATGTTTAAATTGGATTAACTGATCTTAACATGCTTCCCAAGAGAGATACCTTTGATTCAGTTTATTGTGGTAATTTATAGATTTTCATTCAGGTTTGAAAACATTTTGACAGATGGTATAGACCTGTGTGGTATTACATCAATGTCTCTAAAGGGAAATCCAGGCTTACGGTATATTGATGAGTCTTGCAAAGTTTATCTATTATAAGCCTGGATTTTCCTTTGGTGACATTGATGGAATACAGTTCAGGTGTTATTGTGGAAGTGCAATCAAGAATCATGTAAAACTGACAATTCTTTTTTTTTAGACCCTAATTTTTAAATAATCGTACATGACTACAGAATGTTCTTAACATCAGAAACTAAGATGTCTATTTTAGAATGTATAAATAACAATGAACATTTTGTGGATTGTGACCAGTGCTACTAAAGCCATTTTCTGAAGTTGTTGGGCATGTTTTGACCACGTTTTCTATCTAGATATTTCATAAAGAGATGATGAATTTCATAAAACAAAAAAAACTACTGTGTCATTTATATAACCGCTCACGGAGAGAGACCTTTATCAATCTGACAAGTTTATTCACTGTGCACAAGAAATACAAAGAGAAAAATGTAATGTAGGCAGTAGAAACCAACGTTAAACAGGGTTAAAGGTGTGTTTGCTGTGTGTCATTTCATTTAGAACACCCCCATCCACAACCACACTTTACTAGGAAACAAACTCATGCTTTTCTTCCACAATGTAAAATGTCCAACTCACACCATCCTTATCAACTATCTATATAAGACCAAGACGACAGAAAAGCCTACTAGGACAGTAGAGGCAGAACCAAGAGAGACAAGAAACATCTACACAGTATTTACATAAGTGTATTTGATCATGCACTCAGGGACGGTCAGACCGTCAACCCCCGAGTCGAGTTAAAAGACAGACTGACTCGGCCATTGGTTCTATTGAATGTGAACATGAGAGAAACAGCACGCACTTTCTGGTAACGTAAATACACAGATTCCACTCACTAACATGGTTTGTGTAATGTAATCTTAAGTCATATGCACAAGGGATGAAAGAAAGGAAAAAAAAAAACTATTCTTATCTATCGATCTAATGTCAGTAGCAGAGGAGTTTCTCATCAAGCAGGCAAATCTGTCCAAAAATGTTTTCCCCCCCCGCCCCATTAATAAATGTTTTCAGCTCAAAACTACAAACGCCCCCCCAACCCTGATCAAGTCCAGATGAGGACTACATGTTTCCAGTCCGCTCAGTCCGATGCCGGGTTTAAAAGAACTACATCCCCCATCCTCCCCCCATGCTGCTCACGCCATTCATGGAACTCCGACTCCCTCCTCCTCCTCCTCCTCCGCCACTGCCGTTGCCATAGTAACTGCTGCTCATGTCGCCCTGGTTACCTGACAGGAGAGAGAATTAACACTATAAAACCGGGTAGTTCATCTGGGGACAGACAGGGTCACACACACACAAAAACAACCCCCCACACCCTCCCCTCCGGTTGTTTGCCGATCTGGAGGAACAGGACATGTACCAGTAATGTGGTGATGTGGCTTCACCTAGCCATGAGATTAGAGGATCTTCCACCATAAAGGTTACACCTATCCAGTTCATTCAGATCGGCACAAATCAGGTCAGGGCTAGGCTTTCCCCTCCCCTCTTCTGTGTTTGTGTTTGTCTATGTGTGTGTGTTACGGAGCTGCCACTCACTATAATCACTGTAGCCTCCCATGCTGCCCTGACTGCCGTAGCCTCCGGAGTAGCCGGAGTTCATCTGCCCACTGCTGTAGGAAGACTGGTTACCTAGACAGAGAGGAGATGAACAACACAGTCAATATATACTTGGGTCTTTTGAGTGGCACTTAAACAAGTGAAGATGAGGCGTGCGCGTCTGTCTCTGTGACCTCGCCTGCTTACCCATCATCTGACCCCCGTAGCTCCCGTTACTGCCCCCTGCTGTCGAGTTGAGGAACAGCTCCACGTAGCGGTGCTCTGCGGGACAAAGACACGGCTAGTGAATACCCCACAACTCACTTATGTTTCTGGTTAAGCAGCAATGACATCAGGGAGGGAGGGAGGAGTGGTTAGTGGGAGTTTGCAGATCTGAAGGGAGGGGAGGGGTCAGCAGTATGACGGCTTAACGCTTTCTTGTCATATTGCTTTACTGCCTCCCGTCCCCTTCAGCCGTTGAAGGCCAAGGGTAAAGCTGCTGTTGTTGTTGTCAGACGGGGCTGGTAAGACTCACGCATCGTGGCCTTGTCCTTGGACATGGCCGCCACCGCGTCCTCGTGGGTGGCAAACTCCACGTCCGCCTCCCCCGTCACTCTCCCGTCCGGCCCGATCTCAAGATGGACCCGCACCGGGTTCAGGGGGGAGAAGAACTATAGCGGGGAGGGAGGGAAACATTAAAATACCAACACACACACACACATCACCCGAACCACAAGCAAGACACACACATGGTGGAGTAGAACTGGATGGCAACAATGATGAATTTGATTTTACTAATGCACTTCTTTCACCCCCAGTAGAGAGGCAAGGCATTTTAGCAGACGCTTCTATCCAATGCGACTTACAATTAGAGATTACAGGGAGAGTCAGTCTCCCTGGAGTAACTGAGGGCTAAGTGCCTTACTCACGGGCACATAAGTGGTGGTGGTGGTGTTCTCAGGTGGGATTTGAACTCATGACCTTCTGATCACCAACTCACCGTCCACTACCCCTCCCTCCTCTACCCCTCACTCCTCTCCCCCACTAGACCACCACTACCCCACTCTCCCCCCCCCCTCCCCATTATTTTATTTATTTTTTGCATTTCGCAGACGCCTCATTCCAAAGCGACTTACAATCGATACATTTGACTAAGCAAGTGAATCATCATTTCACCAGTCGTAGCAGGAAGAGTAATCTAGCTCAGGCCACGGGCCATTGGCAGTCGTTGTGACAGACCGTGACTAGACCACCACTACCCCAGGAGAGTCTGGATATGTGGGAGGACGACTTACGTTGTAGATGTCGGTCTCCGTGGCTCTGTAGGGGAGGCCCCTCATGTGGACACAGTGGCCTGTCGTGCTCTGGAAGGAGGAGCTACTGTCGCCATAGCGATCTGATCCACCTTGATCAGATAGAGTTTAAGGGAAAGATCGCTATGAATCTATTGCTATGGAAAGAAATAAACAAAAAATTTCCCACCACAGCAACATCCTCATCTGTGCGTGTGTATATAAGTAAGAGGGTTATAGGACTGTGCAATGTAAATACAAACAAACACAGGTCACATCCATACTCTCTACATAACAGACAGAGCGAAGATGAGAATTTCACAAGTAACTGTCCCCCCGGCCTCCCCCACACCCCCACACACACACACCTCCGTAGCCTCCGCGGCGGGACCTGTCGAAGGACCCCCCCCGGCCGCCGCCTCCCATCATGTTGTAGCCGCGGCCCCCCGAGGGCCTGTCGTAGGGCCCGGGCCTCCCCATCCCCATGGGCTTCCTCTGGGGCTCGTAGTGGGTCCGCACCTCCGCGCGGCTGCTCTTGAAGATCTCAATGTACCTGGGAGAGAGCATACAGACGTTGCCATGACGACCCCGGGGTAGAGACACCGGTACGGGAGCAAAGCAGCAACAGCTAGATCTCACAGGCTGAATGTGTCTTTGCTCGTTACTAAGGACGACCACCAGGATAAAAAAAAGTTGGGCTATTACAATTCTGGTGCTGATACCAGACACCAGGGAAACAGTGGTAAAAAAAAAAAAAGAGAGAGAGAGTGAGTGGTCCGTAGAAAAAGAAACTCTTTGTATTGTCTTGTTAGCTTATCACTGCAGCTTAAAAAAAATCGATTAGCAGATAACAGAATAACTGTGTACTAGTATTGACAGAAGAGGGGGGGGAAGAAAGCTTGTCAATTCTACAAAGTCTTAATGAGACAACACAACACTTTTCTTATGGTTACCCAGAGGGAAGCTAGCTGTACAAGTTATAGCATGGTTTTCTCGAGGTCCTGTTCTAGTACAGTGTCTCTGCTACGGTCACAGTCCTGGAGGCTAGGAGGACAGTGAGGAGCCATGTTGCTGCCGTGTCCTTGACGACCCGCTCTTACCGTTACCTGTGACAGTCGGGATCCAGCTTTGCTTGTCCAGCGGCCCCTCTTGTGATTTAACTCTAGTACCTAGGCTTGTCTACCTATGCTAATATGTTTAGTGCTGTGCATTCTTTCTTTCTTTTTTTTAAGCTTCTGCAGTCTCCCAACCACCTTTGAAAAACAATAAGATTGCCTCAGCACTAAACTTAATTGTATCGATATCCCAATGTCTTTAAAAACAAGAGAACGTCCGTCATCTACCCATGGGAGTGCTATGTGAATGTTTGATCCAGCATTGCAATTGTGTGTGCTTTTTTTAAACTATCAATATCGGAGTGCTGAGTACGTTATGTGTTGTTTGAATGAACCAATGTGACTTTTTACACGATGATGTTGAGTGTCAGTTCTGTGTTTGGGTTAAAATGTTGTAATGGTAATAATGTAATGTACACCATAAGAAAAGCAACGTATCCAGCCAACCAACCAACCATCCCCACCTGTGCCCTATTCTTTCCTTGTGTTTCTTTAGAGCCTTTTCAGCTATATCCTGTGTAGCAAACTGCACGAAGGCCTCCCCCGTACTCCTCCCCTGGATGTCCACCGGCAATGTTATCCCATTTGGCACGATTTCCATCCCTTCAACCCAAGGACAGATAACCCCAGCGGGGACATATTAAATCACATGCCCAATCACAGAAAGATAGCTCCTTTCTCTCAAACGTTTTCTTTTCTTTTAATTTCTTCTGATTGATAAGAGAGAGAGAGAGAGACAGAAAGATGACATACACAATTCTATGCATTATTATACATACCAGCTGAGCCGACTAACAACTGATTAACCATTTGAGTTACTTACTTTTAACTGCAATGGGGGAACATAAGGAGGATGAGAGGATAGTGAAGGGAGACTACATGGTGGGGAGTTGGGGGGGGGCTGTGTGGGGCCTCAGGCTAACATGGGTGGGGATGAAAAGGAGAGAAGAGAGAGAGAGAGAGAAAGATCCTGATGGGACAGCTCTTTCACCCAGTCTAAACTGGTCCCAAGATGGTGGAATCTTTTATGACACAGTGGCTTCATCAGGAAATACAAAAGGGAAAGGGCGAAGGAAATTAAGAACCAATGGAGATTTGAGCGAGTGACAAAGATTAACAAATCAGACGCCAGTGACCAAATCCTAACCGTACAGGTGTTTCAGACTATATCTGAATCATTTTAAGGGGGTTGGGGTCAAAAGAAGTGATGAGTTCCCAGTTCCCCAACTGATGAGGGAAAGTTCTAGTGTGAATAATATTCCTACCCTGAAGCTAAAACACAGCAAATCCTCCTTAGGCATATCTAAACTAACGTCCTTTCCTTGTATCCTTGTTCCTCCGTCATCACTGGTCTAGTACCTTTCAATAATGGACTGAATCTAATCATAACCTATTATTACAATGGTAAATGTGTTTTGTATTATTATTCTTTACATTGCAACGGGACCTAATCTTTCCCACAACCGACTGCAGTGTCTGCGGTTATGGGGGGAGGGGGGGTGGGTAGACCATGACAAAATGAAGCAGTGAGTACACCCCAGCAGTGGGAGGCGCCTAGTCGTACCTGCGAAGAACTGGACGATCTCCTCCTTGCTGCAGCCGAAGGGGAGGCCCCTGAGTCTGACCAGGCCGTCGCCCGTGGGCTCTGTCTCGGGGCAGTTGGGACCGGTGTGCTTCATGACCCAGTCCATCTCCACGTTGTTGGACTTGAAGACTTGAGAAACAACACCACATAAACAGAATCAGTACCGGCGTCAGTGTCCGTCCCCTCCCCCCATTGTACTGAATCAATTACACCCTGTTAATCAATCCATCTGTTATATTACCCAAAGTCTTCACCTTAGTGCATATAGTACTACACCCAGACCCAGACAGTGAGTTGCTACACACACACACACACACACACCTTCCACGTATCTGTGACCCATGGTTTCTCTGTCCTTCTTCACAGCGATCTTCTGGTCTTCTTCTGTCTCCATCTCGATGAAGGCCTCTCCGCTGGGCCGCCCCTCCCGTGTGTAGGTGAAGTTGATGCTTGTACCGTTGTTGGCGATTTTGCAATCTGTATTAGGAAAAAAGGGGTACGACGGGGTGAGCAGTGTCCCCAAACTACTGTAAAGCACAGCACACCTTCCTGACCATGACGAGTCGCAGTGCCTATAGATAAGTACAGGTTTTTACTTTTGCCTGCTTGCGGCTCTGTCAGTATTGATTGATTGATTGACTGAGAATGTTCATTATGTGAAGCGCATTGAGTTGCATGTTGTAAGAAATGCGCTATACAAATAATTAATTTGATTTGAAGTGCATGTGGGATGTGGCATTACCTGAGAAAAACCTCTGGACTTCATCCACAGAACAGGACCACGGTAGACCCCTGATGCGCACCACATTCCCCTCTCCCTCAGCCATGGTTTAGACTCTGTCTGTTCCTTAACACACTGGAAGGGAAAAGTAAGATTAGGACAACGAAGACAGATAGATAACTCCTCATGTGGTACAAAGTTGGATGGTTCGGCCCGGCCAATCGACTGACTTCCTGGCCAGAACAATCACTCCCAGCCCGGCTAGCTAAACTAGCTCGACACCGCCGAGACACTTTCACATCAGTTGAATGTTACCTTAGCCATCACTTGATTGAAAGGTAAAGGCTTTTCCGACCAATACCGGCCGTGTCTTTCCAATAATTCAATATGTACATGTGGCTAAAAACTGTCTCGCACACAGGCAGGCCCCAAGACTGGACTGAAGTAGTTAGCTAGCTTAGCGTCATCCTCTATGCTAAGCTAACTATGCTAAAAATCAGACACAAAAGCAAGCTAACGTTAACGACGAGAGACTCGATAAAGATACGGATCTTTAGATAACGTGTGCGCGGTTCTATTACCTTATGGTGTGAATACAATAGAAATATAAACATAATAACTTACCTGTTACTAAAAAGAGACGAACTTGTCGGTTTTACACTGAAGCCTTTTCCTCTGCCAGTCTGGTCTCGCGCTCCTCCGGGCCGTGTTCGGAAATTCGGCGGAGTACACTCTGGGTCCGACGTCGTCATGGGACCGAGTCATTTGATTGGACGAGAGGCAGTCACGTGCACGCTCCGGCGCTCTCAGAGTGAATTTACGAACGCGGCCCCGTGGTGTGGCGTCTCGTCGGCAGGGTTGCCAGATGGGATAGACAATTTCCAGCCTAACCACAGTCTAAAACCACTTCATCCACCAAAAACCACCCCAAAACCCTATTGTCAGGATAGAAAACCGCTAATTACTGTTGACCACAGGTGCCCATCTTCTGCCCCCGAAATTGTATTGTCTGTTGCTAAGGATGTTTGTAAAATAAATACAAACCTGCACATTGTATGTAGCTACTTAGGCCTAGGGTATGTGTTTTAACTTCACGCATTTTGTGACTTTCAGGCACAGACATTTTGATACCGCCTAAATAGTATTTATTTATCCAGCCCAATGCTTTTTCTCCGGCCCAGTGTGATCAAAAGTAGCCCATTCGGCGGTAACCCACCCCATCTGGCAACCCGCCCCATCTGGCAACCCTGCTCGCCGGGGTCCTTCTCTCTCCACGCCCTGAAAGCATGATGACGTCATTAGATGACGTTGCGCCGTGTACCATGATGGAGCATAAAGCCCCTAACCATGGACTAGGCCTCCACTTCAGTCAAGCATACAGTAATAGAGTTTTTTATTTATTTATTTTCTACCATCTGTGCTACACTTGGCAGCTTCATTGAGAACTGAAAATATGAACAGGTGACCACATTTCAACATAACCTGGAGCAAGGCCTCAGCCTTTTCGTCTGAGATTCATCTGTCCATCTTCAAGTCTGTGTCGCACCCCAACCTCCACCGCAACCCCCACAGATCAACACAGATAGCCTACAATATGTCAATTTTGATTCCTATAAAGTTAAACAATACCCAATGTTTCATAAAATACAGTAGTGGCTGTTCTTCCCTCTCTTTTCAAGGACTTTGACATCCTGGGGGTCTGGAGTGGAGCCCTGGTTGATTTTGGTAACACAGATTTGCCACTGTGTACACCACTGTGTACACCATGTACACAACATGTTTTCAAAATCATATATCTTATTCAGTAGCTACAATTCATTTAATTTACTATATAATGGGACAGATTATTTTTTTTAATCTATTATTACATTTCCATCTTATTTTATGAAAAGAAAAAGAAAATATGCTATTTCCATACCATTTACTCATTAGAGACTGCTTACAAGTCTCACACAGGATTCCAAATCACCTCAACCTCCATCCATGTACATTTACATTTTTGGCATTTAGCAGACGCCTTTATCCACGGCGACTTACAACAAACACATATGACCAAGTAAATGAATCATCTAACCATCAGTCATAGCAGGAAAAAGTCATCCTAGTATGCTCGGGCCAGGGGCCATTGGCAGTCATAATGCTAGAAAAAGGAAGAATGATGTTTTGTTTTTGTTTGTTTTTTTACAGTAGAGAAACTGGGGGGTAGAGCGGATGTAGAGGTCTCAGATATCGTCAGCTTTATCCCCATATCTGCTACACTCATTTCCCATGTATCTACTGTGTGACTTGTAGCCACTCCACTGCATAGAAGAACTGAGTCAGAAGACTGAGCTCACAGTCCCCACCGAAGTCCGCAACCAACCTCTCCATGTACAGTTATGCCATCAGTGCTGACAAGACTGTTTCTCTATCATCAACAACTCCAAGGGGAACTCTTAAACTGTGTTTTTCACTATTGTGTATCTGTCAGTGAACCTGTGAGGACACCATGGGACCAGTTCTACAGAACATTACAACTTCATTCCTCAAAAAGATTCCCAATAGCATTACTGAAGCTCATTGCCAACCCAATATTGCCCGATTGCCTGTCCTTCTATCCTTGGCCTTTGGTCAGCTGCATCTGAAAACTATCTTTCTGTATTCATCTCAATTCACTGCCCTCTTATCTCAACATCTTCAACTTATCCTTTGCTCATGGGATAGTCCCCGGCCTATAAAACAGCTGCAGCAATCCCAGTCGTAAAGAAGCCCAGTCTTGATGCTACTACCACCACCGCCCATCACCCTGACTTGCCAGAACCCTGGAATGCACTTGGTTTCCTCCCAGCTACAAACCTTCATGCTCCTTCAATCTGTCCACAACTCTTCCATAGAGTCCATATCTCTGTCCATACCATTTTTAGTAGTCTTTCCCCCCCCCTACTTTTCCACCTGATTTGCCTATATTTGTCATTTCTTTTACAGTTTTTTTCCCCTGTAAATTCAAAGAAAGAGAAAGAAAAATAAATAAATAACTTGGATCACATAAAAGCACCATATAAATGTAATGTATTAGGCTACTGTATTACTATAAGGCTATGAAGTATGAAGTAACAAGTATGAAGATAACATGTGTTGAATACTGTATAATACTTGTTTTAACTGCAGATATTTCTTGACTTTAGAATAGCCTATATCATAATTTACTAGGGTTAACGTTGTGATCCTCTGTACATTTGGAGCTGGAGATAGAAGTCTCCCACAGGTCTAGAAGATTACCCTAATCCTCTCCTTGGTATAGGCCTACTATTATCTTTATGTATGAAAATTACTTTCTTATTCAACATTATATAAATAATTAATTATAATATTTTTTGGGTGTTTTTTGGTTTTGTTAAATGCATTCAACTCCCACTACTCAGAACCCCATTTCATGTCTCTTTTCCCTAGGCTTTTCAGTTCACATTTGACATACATGACAGTCCAAATGACCACATGTCTATCATGTTGTCATCCTAACGCCAGTGACAGTAAATGCATTATTATATGCCAGTAATAACCAATTTACTTGGAAAATAACCACACCAGTAAAGGCAACCAGCTCGGTCTTGACGGTCTGGTCTTCCGAGCCTCGTGATATTGGTAAACCTAACATTACGTCGCGATCTTTCATTCGACAGGCACCGGTACGCACCAATCGATAGCAGACGTTTTTTACGCCCAGCCAATGGCGTTCTCAGTAGGGGGCGGGGCTACCGAGGAACAGTGCGTAGTGAGGTTAGGTTGTTAGAAAGTTAATGGCTGTGTGGGGGGAAGAGAAGATCCTCCTCAACCATCGCTGCTTCTGCTTCGGGAGACTTTCACATTCTGAGGATTCCCTGAAGTAAAAAAAACACCCAACAAGACAGTTACAGAGGGAGGGGGGCGTTTAAATAAGTCATAAATAAGTTCGCTCAATATACGAATTGGAAGTGGAAGATTAATAGTAATGCAGGATGCAGTAGCCGGGACAGCAATGTTGACCGATGGCTTCGAGGAGGAGATGGACTCGGTGACTCCTCGCTGCTCCCCGGCGGCGCTAGGAGGAGGGATGATGGGGGTAGTAGGAGCACCGGGAGTCGTTGGGGGACTTGTCGGGGGCATAGGGGGGAAGAAAGTGCGTTTGTTCGGCGAGCCTGGCGGTGGCAGTGGGCCTCCTCCTCCTCCTCCTCCCGCAGACAGACTGGACTTCACACTGGCAGCAGCCGCCGTTTCTTCTGCGGGAAAGCGAAGCGACGAAAGCGACGAGGACACCGAGGTCTCAGAGGTAGCTAGCCCCAACCAGCTAACATTCCTCCCAAACTGGGAGTACACTCCCAGGCCTAACCCTGAAATTATGTGGAAAAACAACCCCCCGATCCACTCTGAACGTGTGATTTCAGACGTTAACGTGTGTCTAAACGTCTGATTTCAGACGGGGGGTTGTCAGATTATGAGGGAGATTTATTCATTTAGCGAGACACGGACAATTTGTCCCAGAGAAATTCATCCCCGGTGAAATGTGTTTATTTATGCGGCGTTGACTTGAGAGGGCTGTGTGTTGAGAGGCCTAGTGGCATCGTCAGAGCTAGCTTAGCCTCGGAGGGGATGCGTTCGTCAATTCGCTCCGAGAGCGCCGGAGCAGCACGCTGGGTCCCACGTCATAAAGGGACCGTGTGATTTGATTGGGCGAGAGGCGTTCCGTGAGTGCTGGTTTAGATTTCCAGAGCGTGTTTACGAACGTCTCGCAGCGTACACACACATATCTCAACTTCGCAGCTACCCCTGAAACCCGTGGAAGGAAAAACACGTCTTTTTCGCTAAGTCAAGTACAAACACAAGACTGACACGTTTCTCACGGTGGTGTGGGTTAAGCTCAGCAAGCTAACATTTCCAATCGTGGATGGTGCAATTACGTCACCTTTTTTGTAAATTATGTAAATTAAAACCCCACACACAGTCACTGTCCTTCAACTTCAAACGCACACGTTTTTGATGGCCATCCTGGTTTATGAGCTGGATCAAGCTTGTCATAACACACGAATGCACCAGTGGTTTCTGATCTTCAAACTTCACGAAGAAGCTTCACAGCTTAAACCAGCCACCCCATATGAACTTGTTTGTTTTGCATTGTCACACATTTTGATGGCAGCTCCCCTGCCCTTGCTGAGAAGTGGCCAACTTTCCATGTGGCACCACACAGCAGGGGGGCAGGTGTGCTGATGACCTGGACCAGTCCTGTGTCATTCATCTGCGTTGACAATAACAAAAGAAACTGGTTCCACCTTTAATCCAACCTAAGTGTTGCACCCAAACGGGTGACAATGTTTGCCAACCGTTCGCCTGTCAAGTAACTAACATGTTAGGTGAAGGTGTCACCTTTAAAACGTGTACTGACTGACACCTGCCTTGAAACAGTCTGAGATGGACATCCCCCGTCAGACTTTGTGCCTGCTCGCACACACACACACACACACACACACACACACACACACACACACACACACACACACACACACACACACACACACACACACACTTGACACCCTCAGAGCATTGCCTGTCCAGAGCATGTTTTGTCTGGTGTCTGGTCTATGGTGCTATGCCTTTTCCACCCTAGCTATTTATGTGATGAGGTTCTCATAACCTCATCTGACGGTGTCAGTCTGCACTGTGAAAGCGTGCTTTGTAGCCAGACGTGTTTGAACCGGTCCTCTTGTTATGGTGCGATGAATTGAACTTCTGATGGAACATTTCTCCTCCATCCATTTTAATGTGAAACATGTTCAATTCACAAATCGATGACAGATTCCTCTGCCTTGTTATGTGGGTGTTGATACACGTGCACCTGCAGAAGCCACTTTCACATGTCATGGCTTGATTTACGCCTGGTAGATTGGCAACTGATTCACACCTGTTGAGGCACCTGATATTTCAGTATTGCACTAGGAAAACAATAGTCGCAAAACAGCTGGTGGAGGGGGTCGAGTAGGGGCACATCCTGATCAGGTGAATGTTATCGCATGACCACCAATCTAAGCAGGCAGGTTATCATGTCACTGTGTTACCAGATGTCAGATGCCCAGCAGAATAACATGCAGTCGTCTGTGTTATTTATCTGAACATTATTTATAGGAATTAGATTGAGGCTGATTGCATTCGTATGACATGTCTCATGTTTGCTGGCCTACTGAAAGAGCACGGAGAAAAAAATCTTCCCTGAAAGGACTTGTTGTGAGAGATTACCCCAGTGGAGAGCTCACTGCTCTGGGCAGTAGCTAAAATCTGAGCTCCAGGATTAAGCAGATGCCTTTCTAGGCCCTTCCAGCTCTCCGGGATGCAAACAGTCTGGGAACTGTAGTTCATTAATGGGGAGTGCTGATGTCCATTGTTGTTTAGAAAAGCCCTCTCAGGACTACATCCCCCAGGGGTCATTGTGCTCCGCATTCCAACCATATAGCTACATTCCTCCACATTGCCAAGTGCCGTCTCCCACAAGTGTTGCTTACTGGTCCCCGTCTCAGTGAAAGGCCTACAGCTGAGAGCAGAAATTAGATTCAGAGGTTGAGTCATCTCTCTTTAGGGCTATGTAAGCCGTATAGCAGTCATTATAAAACCTGATCCGGTAAGATCACTTGACATGCTATGGGCTACCATAATGTTACATTAAATTGGCCCCTGTTCTGGTTTAGTAACTAACGTGTATTCACATGCTGTTACACAGTGCAATAGTCATTGTTTTTGCAACTGCATGTAATAGATCTGAGCAGTTTGTGTTCTGTCTCACAATTGTTATTATGACATTGTCAGTTATTAATAGGCCTACGTTGTCTTCAATTTCAGTTTCCCAGTAATTGGGGATTATTACTCAAATGTTGTCCTCCTGGATTAGGCCTAGGGTCTTGAGTTGGCCCAAACATGCAGAGCAGTGTGCGCTGTACACGTAGAGTTGGGACACCTCGGGAGTTGTGTTGTTTAGGAGACACAAGCCACTGCCTCTCAGGCCCTGACCTTGGGCTGCAGTCCCCAGGGCAGAGCTGCACGAGAGGACCCGAGCTGTATCTGCTGAATGTGCTGCATGCTGTTTTCCCTCTGCTGATCTGTGTTATCGGGTCATATGTGGACACCAGGGCGCCAATACCTTATTCCCCTGGTGTGCTCCTTTGCCCTATACACTCCCATAGAAGAAATGTGGACTGACGGATGGGATTTTTAATCAAGCCGTATACAGTACCTCTACCTCTCCGTGATTGCTTGGCTACTGTCCAAAAGACCTTCTGGTTGGCTTGCGTTCGTCATATGTCCTGAAAATGTGTTACGATATGAATGCAGAACACTTGTTTCTGTAGTAAACGCCATATGTAGCCTTTGGGGCAACACACCGAGACTCATGCTTGTGTGTTGAAATAACACGCAACGCTCGATATCAGTGAACCTTTCCTGCTCCGAAGTCACACACAGGTGTCATCACCGGGGCTTGTCTTTTATTTAGTGTCAAACTCGTAGTAACGTACTGTACTACTTAGCTTATCAACAGGCGACGGATTCAGACCGGAAAAACCAGCCCTTTTTACGATTCTCATCCGAACGCGGGAGGGCTTGGCTTACAATGGGAGGATATGCAGACTGGTGGCTGCTGACGCTTTGAAGTAAGATGATCCATAGGAGCCATTCATCTGTTCTGGGCCGAGCCAGCGCTGGTCCCACTTCCGCCATTTATCTCCAAAATGGACATTATTGAAAGTAGGCCGCGATTTTATTTATGATCGACACCACCACCACACAATACAGATGCGTTTTTGTTCCCTTCACAAATAATACCGTACTCCTTAGCGATGTGATCTATTCTGAGCCTCCCCCTGTCAGATGTGTCGTATGGGAGATGAGGGGGGGAGACAGGATCAGGAGAAGTAGCGCAGGCAGCTGAAACCATGGCTTAAACCCCTCACGTCAAAAACAATAAAGATGTCTGGGGGGAAAAAAGAACAAATATGGAACCACACCCTCCTCCTCTCCGTTTTGTCTGGTGTGGATGAATCGGTTGCCTCCTTTTCCAAGTAGGATAGTGTTGCCTGCAGACACTGATCTAATGTCAGGTCAGTTTAGAGTTTTTTCCCACTGCGGTTTACGGATCCAATTAGAGGAGGCGAAGCGGGTCCTGCTGACTTAAGAGCTGTTTCTCCAACCGCCTGCTTTTCTTCTCGTCAGATGCATTATCTAGCCCGTGGCTAGCTAGGCCAGTAGCTGTTAACATGTTGCCGAATTGTCATCTCCAGTTTGTTTTCCCCACAGGATTTCGTGAGACTTGGCGGGTGGACCTCGAACCCTCTGACGGCGTCCGTTAACGGGTGGGGGGGCGGGGGGGGGGCTGCTAGCGGAGAATGTTTTTCGTCGCCCGCGTGTAAAAATATATTTCCGGTTCGTTATGAGACAACTATGGCGGCGGGAGACAAATTAGACTATGGCGGGCAGCCACAGTTGAGGTAATTAATGGAAAACAACACTGCATCTGACGTCGCTTAGATTCACCACGTTTTTTTTTTTTTTGGGAACTGCAACCTTGCAAACAGTTCTTGTGTGGGCTCACATCTGTTCATGAAACCGTGGTTGAGGGTTGGCTTGTTGACGTGTTAAACGGGGGTACTGGACCATGTCAGTCTGCAAGACTCGTGGACGCTTTTCACACAGGCAGGAAGCTTTAGGACAACAGAACCTGCAACAGAACAGAACCGGTTTCGGACTTTGGAGGTGACTGTAGATGGTGTTTAAAAAAAGGAAGATCAACAGCTCTCAAAAAAAACGTGTTAATTATTTCCACTCTGCCCGCTCACCTGCCTGTCTGTCTGCCTGTCTGTCTGCCTGTCTGTGTCTGTCTGTCTGTCTGCCTGTCTGTGTCTGTCTGTCTGCCTGTCTGTGTCTGTGACTGTCTGCCTGTGTCTGTCTGCCTGTCTGTCTGTCTGTCTGTGTCTGTCTGCCTGCCTGTCTGTGTCTGTCTGCCTGTCTGTGTGCCTGTCTGTGCCTGTCTGTGTCTGCCTGTCTGTGTCTGTCTGTCTGCCTGTCTGTGTCTGTGACTGTCTGCCTGTGTCTGTCTGCCTGTCTGTCTGCCTGTCTGTGTCTGTCTGCCTGCCTGTGTCTGTCTGCCTGTCTGTGTCTCTCTGCCTGTCTGTCTCTCCCTGTCTGTGTCTGTCTGTCTGCCTGTCTGTCTGTCTCTCCCTGTCTGTGTCTGCCTGTCTGTCTGCCTGTCTGTCTCTCCCTGTCTGTGTCTGTCTGTCTGCCTGTCTGTGACTGTCTGCCTGTGTCTGTCTGTCTGCCTGTCTGTGTTTGTCTGTCTGTCTGCCTGTCTGTGTCTGCCTGTCTGTGTCTGTCTGCCTGTCTGTCTGCCTGTCTGCCTGTCTGCCTGTCTGTCTGCCTGTCTGTGTCTGTCTGCCTGTCTGACTGTGTCTGCCTGTCTGTGTCTGTCTGCCTGTCTGTCTGCCTATCTGTGTCTGTCTGCCTGTCTGTGTCTGTCTGCCTGTCTGTCAGCCTCTCTGTGTCTGTCTGCCTGTCTGTGTTTGTCTGTCTGCCTGTCTGTGTCTGTCTGCCTGTCTGTGTCTGTCTGCCTGTCTGTCTGTGTCTGTCTGCCTGTCTGCCTGTCTGCCTGTCTGTCTGTCTGTGTCTGTCTGCCTGTCTGTGTCTGTCTGTCTGCCTGTCAAAAATGTCTTGTTATGAAACCGGGGGCTATTTGCTCGTCTCTACGCTTACTTAGTTTCACAATCTCTCTCTCACCCTCCCACCCTCTTTCTTTCTCTCTTACCCTCCCATCCTCTCTCTCTTTCACCTCTCTCTCTCACCCTCCCACCCTCTCTCTCACCCTCCCACCTCCCTCCCTCCCACCGTCTCTCTCTCTCTCTCTCTCTCTCTCTCTCTCTCTCTCTCTCTCTCTCTCTCTCTCTCTCTCTCTCTCTCTCTCTCAGGTGGAGTCGTTCATCTTGGACCAGGAGGACCTGGAGAACCCCATCATGAAGACGGCGTCGGAGCTCCTGTTATCCAGCGCCACAGACGGAGTGGACCTCAGAACCGTGGACCCAGAGACACAGGCCCGCCTGGAGGCGCTGCTGGAGGCCGCAGGTACGACCCAGAACCCACCTCACCTCACCCGGACCTGACCCGGTCCTTTACTCACCTACAGGACCCTAACCAGAACCAGTACCCTACCTAACCCACCCAACCCACTCAGACTGGTTCCGATCCAAACCAAGGATCTCCCCACCAAGGCCCGTTATGTTATGTGACCCAATTCAGCTTTGACTTTATATGACTTCATCCATTTTGCCCCCACATAACCCCCCACTGACCCCCCTACTCTGCCCACCTGACCCTGTCTGACCCCCCTACTCTACCCACCTGACCCTGTCTGACCCCCCCCTGCCCCACCTCACCTCCTAGCCCCCCCCCCTCCTGCTCCACCTGTTCCAACGTGAGGCTTAAGTTCCTCTGGTTGTGAGAGTGACAGTGTGACAGTGAGAGATTAGTCCTGCAGGTGTCTGCCTGTGTGTCCTGAGCTGCCCCGGCTGTGTGGATGTGACCGGGCAGATTAACACCCTGCCTGTGTGGGCCTCCACTCTGCCTGTCTGGGAATCTACTGGGCCTCTCTGGACCTCTACCCTGCCTGTGTGGGCCTCCACCCTGCCTCTCTGGGCCTCTACCCTGCCTGTCTGGGCCTCTACTGGGCCTCTCTAGGCCTCTACCCTGCCTCTCTAGGCCTCTACCCTGCCTCTCTGGGCCTCTACCCTGCCTCTCTAGGCCTCTACCCTGCCTCTCTAGGCCTCTACCCTGCCTCTCTAGGCCTCTACCCTGCCTGTCTGGGGCTCTACCCTGCCTGTCTGGGCCTCCACCCTGCCTCTCTGGGCCTCCACCCTGCCTCTCTGGGCTTCTACTCTGCCTCTCTGGGCCTCTACCCTGCCTCTCTGGGCCTCCACCCTGCCTGTCTGGGCCTCTACCATACCTGTCTGGACCTCTACCCTGCCAGCGCGCGCACAGAGACGTGTTGGAAGCCTGGAGCCCAATCACAGCTCCCTTTGACCCAGTGGGCAGATTCCGATTCTGAAAACATTCTGTTCCCCACTCTTGGGCAATCGTCAAGGGAGAGCTAACTCCCATGGTGTCTCTGCCTATGTAACGCTACAACCTAGGCCTCCACAAGTCTGCATGGGGGACAAGGGGACCTCAGGTTGGTTTGGGTTTTGGCTCTGGTTGGTGATGGATACTAGGCCCAGCCTAGGCCTGTGTCCAGGCCGACGTGTCGGAGTGACACAGCTAGAAAGACGTGTTCATGTTTGTCACGTTCGTGTTTGTGGTGTCAATAGGCCGCCTGCACGGCGCTGTGTTGTCTTTGTTGTGCTGTAGAGTGTCGAGGTGTTCCGTGTCGTAGTGTAAGAGCAGGTGCTTATGGGTAAACACTCCTTCCCCCCCCCCCCCCCACATCTGCACAGTGTGTGTGGGGTAGTGTCGGCAGGCACGGTGGAGGGTGATTCCTCTAGGCCTATTATGTTTCTGTGTGTAGGTTACAGTATTACTGTATGAAAATCCATGCTTGGTCAGATAGTTTTGGTTTCATCATGTACCATCCAGAGAAATAGTAGTGAATTGAGAGAAGACACTTAAAAGGAAAGGCCACTTTTCAAAAAAGCTTCCAAATTCATAAATGAACCCTCCATCTAAAGGTTTCCTGGGAGGTAATTGCACTTCTGGGGGGTGCTGAAGCTGTTAGTTGTAAACCCAGAGGGCCTTGATCAGAGATGAAGCAGAATTTGACTCAAACTTGGAGTAAAATTCCTCTTTTCGCTAGCCTATTCAGCAAGAGC
>NC_137688.1:6729562-6824562 GCF_963989245.1 Nansenia antarctica | reverse complement strand
CGAGAACGGCCACACCCCCCTGATGGAGGCGGCCAGCGCCGGGCACGTGGAGGTGGCCCGCGTGCTGCTGGAGTACGGGGCCGGCATCAACACACACTCCAACGAGTTCAAGGAGAGCGCCCTCACGCTCGCCTGCTACAAAGGTCAGACCCCCCCCCCCCCAGTCTGTCTGTCCAGGGGGGTATTCCAGAGATTTATCAGAATAAGCCTGGATTTTCCTTTAACGACGTTGATGGAATACCCCCCTGGTGGAAGGTAATTACTGGAAGTAACATGGCTTTACAGACTATTATTATTATTATTATTATTATTATTATCATTAAAGATGGACTCCAGGTAGGACCTCAACATTTCTTGTTGCTATCCCTTGCTGCTAAGCCCTTTGAGCTGCAACGTTTGCAGGAAAAGTGCTATACAAATAAAAGTTATTATTATTATTATTATTATTATTATTATGGTAGATGGTAAATGGACTGCACTTATATAGCGCCTTTTTTGCTGCTCCAAAGCTGCTCCAAAGCGCTTTACAACGGCCTCTCATTCACCCATTCACACGCACATTCACATACCAATGGCGGCAAGCTGGGAGCAATTTGGGGGTTCAGTGTCTTGACCAAGGACACTTCGACATGTGGCCAGACGGGGCTCGAACCGCTGATCTGCCAACCTTCTGATCATTAGACGGCGACTCTACCTCCTGCGCCACAGCCGCCCCCAAATTATTATTATTATTATTATTATTATTATTATTATCCCCTCTCTTCTACATTTTAAAGGATTGATATAGTATCCTCTAGACTCCTCACACCATCCCTTACACCCTCTCTCTCTCTCTCTCTCTCTCTCTCTCTCTCTCTCTCTCTCTCTCTCTCTCTCTCTCTCTCTCTCCCTTTCTCTCTCTTTCTGTCTCTCTCTCTCTCTCTCTCTCTCTCTCTCTCTCTCTCTCTCTCTCTCTGCAGGTCATCTTGACATGGTGAGGTTTCTGCTGGAGGCTGGTGCAGACCAGGAGCATAAGACAGATGAGATGCACACGGCACTAATGGAGGCCTGCATGGTGAGCATCAGATCCTAAGCCCCTCTGTCTCTGTCTCTCTCTCTCTGTCTCTGTCTCTGTCTCTGTCTCTCTGTCTCTGTCTCTGTCTCTCTCTCTGTCTCTGTCTCTGTCTCTGTCTCTGTCTCTCTCTCTCTGTCTCTCTCTCTGTCTCTCTCTCTGTCTCTGTCTCTCTCTCTGTCTCTGTCTCTGTCTCTGTCTCTGTCTCTGTCTCTGTCTCTGTCTCTCTCTCTCTCTGTCTCTGTCTCTGTCTCTCTCTCTCTCTCTCTCTCTCTCTCTCTCTCTCTCTCTCTCTCTCATATCCTCTTGTGTCTCCTCTTGCTCGCCTTTTCTCTCCCTATCGAATCTCCTCCGTGTGTGTGTGTGTGTGTGTGTCTGTGTGTGTGATATCCCCTGTGTCACCCCCTAGGGTTGGGCGGTATCAAATGTTTAAACCGTTAAACCATCCCTAAATTAACCTGCGGTTTACGCTATCATGTTTACGGTATCATGGCTGTATCATTATTATTTTCACTCAATGACAATAATGTGATACATGTTACAGTTCTATTCTCTGAACAACATCAGAAACAGGATAGCAAACAACATTAACAACATCTATAAAGCTACAAATATAAAGCTTGAGTGCAAATACAGCGCAAAGGCATGACATCAATTCTTGGAATTCACGGGATGACATTAACAACAAATCTATGGGCAGTACAGGATCCAGTACAAATAAATTAAATGAAAAGCACAGCGCGATAACACGAAGTAGGCTTATCCAATAATAACAATAAATAACAAAAACAGCAGTAACAAAAATGGGCATAAACGTGTGGCCTACAGACCACAACGTTAGGCTCTCCTTCACGCCTATTCTAGGTTTTTTGCCAATAAAACAAGCATGTTTACTTTTCAGGGGTGCAAACTTGTCACCTTTCTGCTAAATTAGCCGTTTTTATCTCAAAATATGTCATCCATGTGAATTGTGTAGATCTGCAAACAAATATTTTTTTTGGGCGGGGGGGGGGGGGGTGTCGGTCTAAGTCTCCTCCAAGGCACGTGATGCGCGAGCTAACTAATCTCCCTGTCTGCTAAACTCTGCTGCTGTCGAAATAACTTTTAGCTTCACGGAGCTAGGTACAATTCCAGACAGCATAGAGAACACAGTCACGGTAAACAGTTTTCGAAGTAATTCTGCAGGTGTTAAGGTCAGGGCTGCCGCTACTTACACATGCATCATTGTTAGACCGACGTTAGTGCTAGCTATATCTATTTAACACCATTAGTGCTAGCGCTAAGGTTAGCCCCCCAAAAAAACACCTTTTTGGGCCATCACCAATTTGCACCCCTGACTTTTCCAGGCGTCAGCAGGGCACGTAACAGGCTTACAACTTAGCCTGCCGTGCTGCTGTTCTGATGGTGAGCTTGGGGCACACGCGCACAAGTACTTTCGTGCCACCCGTGACATCAGTGGAAAGCGGCCGGCTCCATTTGATTCCCACCAGAGAAGGGGACCTTCGTCTCCGTCAATCACAGGCTCACGACAACAGACGGACATCTCTGATTCTGCTGCTCCTCTTTCACCTTCTTCATGCAGATCCTACACAGAGTTACACGGCCTCGTCAAGATTTGCTGTCTCGCCCTTGTCATTCGGTCGGAACCCGAAATGCTTCCAAATTGCAGCAGTTGCTTTTTTTTAGGGACCAAGCTTGCGCTCGCCATGTCTTTTTCCTAATTCTCTGTTCCGAGGAGAAGCTGTGACACGTCTTTTTTGACGGGTTATTTATTTGACAAATGACATTGTTTACAAAAAAGTTCTGTCATCACTTTCATAGCATCTTCACCACACAGACAGTGGCGCTGGACAAACACTCTTAAGGCGTTTATTATATATAGCAACTTCTGACGGTTTTATTGACAAAAAATGGTGCTATTTTTTTACGGTTTGCGGGATTCAAAGTTTGTCATTGCACAGAGTACAACGAAACGCATTTATGCTCTAGAGGGGGAGCATCTAGGCAAGGGGGAGGGGGGGGGGGGTCACAGCCATTATAGGCGACCCCGGAGCAATTAGGGGTTCAGTGCCTTGCTCAGGGACAAACACACACACACGACACCCGGCCCACCGGGGGGATTCGAACCGCTGCGAGCTGCCGACTTTGACCGTGGCTGGCCGACCGACCCCTGCCCCCACCCCAGGTGCTTATCTCTGCCCCCGTGTGTGTCTGTCTCTCCTGTCCCAGGACGGGCACGTGGAGGTGGCGCGGCTGCTGTTGGACAGCGGGGCGCAGGTCAACATGCCCGCAGATTCCTTCGAGTCGCCCCTCACCCTGGCGGCCTGCGGGGGGCACGTGGAGCTGGCGGCCCTGCTCATAGAGAGAGGAGCCAACCTGGAGGAGGTGAACACACACACACACACACACACACACACTTTAACCATTTATTTATGTCCACATAGAAAAAAGTCATACAGGGACACAAATACTAACGTTGCAGTTACTACACAATCACATATTTTATTTTTTTTACACATTTCAGGGGTACAAGTAGCAGCGTCGCCGCCATATATGGCGGCTGCCAATTCCAGCAGAGACAGAGCAGTACTTTGCAAGGCGTTTAGCCTTCTTTTTGGGCATCCCCAGTTGTTGGAGCCCTCTTACGACCAACCTGTGTTTATGTCCTAGGCTGCCAAATATGAACACAAGCAGTCTGTATCTGTACCCTAGTTATGAGATGGTATTCAGGAGAGGTTGGTACTTAATGACCTTGGTCATGAAGGCTTCCTCTAGGCTAGGGTCAAATGTGCAGGGTACCTCCAGAACGAACACCTCCCTAGATACTTCATTGACAACAACAACAACATCTGGTGTATTGGCAGACAAATGTGTAAAAGTGGCTGGGTTACTGCAGAGATGGAACATGGTGGGATTGACACAGGAATGTTTGTACATTCTCACTGAGGTTGGAAACACACACACACACACACACACACACACACACACACACACACACACACACACACACACACACACACACACACACACACACACACACACACACAGGCAGCCCTGCTCATAGAGAGAGGAGCCAACCTGGAGGAGGTGAACACACACACAGACACACACACCCCTGCTGTGTCTCACCCTGTGTTCCTGTGCAGGTGAATGATGAGGGCTACACCCCCCTGATGGAGGCGGCCAGGGAGGGACATGAGGAGATGGTGGCTCTGCTGCTGGCTCAAGGTAGGCCCTGGTTACCCTGGTTACCCCACCCCCCTGTCTGGTTCTACCACCCCCCCTGTCCGGTTACACCACCCCCCTGTCCCCTGTCTGGTTACACCACCCCCCTGTCCCCTGTCTGGTTACACCACCCCCCTGTCCCCTGTCTGGTTACACCACCCCCCTGTCCCCTGTCTGGTTCTACCACCCCCCTGTCCCCTGTCTGGTTCTACCACCCCCCTGTCCCCTGTCTGGTTACACCACCCCCCTGTCCCCTGTCTGGTTACACCACCCCCCTGTCCCCTGTCTGGTTACACCACCCCCCTGTCCCCTGTCTGGTTACACCCCCCCCCTGTCCCCTGTCTGGTTCTACCACCCCCCTGTCCCCTGTCTGGTTACACCACCCCCCTGTCCCCTGTCTGGTTACACCACCCCCCTGTCCCCTGTCTGGTTACACCACCCCCCTGTCCCCTGTCTGGTTACACCCCCCCCCTGTCCCCTGTCTGGTTACACCCCCCCCCTGTCCCCTGTCTGGTTCTACCACCCCCCTGTCCCCTGTCTGGTTACACCCCCCCCCTGTCCCCTGTCTGGTTCTACCACCCCCCTGTCCCCTGTCTGGTTACACCACCCCCCTGTCCCCTGTCTGGTTCTACCACCCCCCTGTCCCCTGTCTGGTTCTACCACCCCCCTGTCCCCTGTCTGGTTACACCACCCCCCCTGTCCCCTGTCTGGTTACACCACCCCCCTGTCCCCTGACTGGTTCTACCACCCCCCTGTCCCCTGTCTGGTTCTACCACCCCCCTGTCCCCTGTCTGGTTACACCACCCCCCTGTCCCCTGTCTGGTTCTACCACCCCCCTGTCCCCTGTCTGGTTCTCCCACCCCCCTGTCCCCTGTCTGGTTCTACCACCCCCCTGTCCCCTGTCTGGTTACACCACCCCCCTGTCCCCTGTCTGGTTCTACCACCCCCCTGTCCCCTGTCTGGTTCTACCACCCCCCTGTCCCCTGTCTGGTTACACCACCCCCCTGTCCCCTGTCTGGTTACACCACCCCCCTGTCCCCTGTCTGGTTACACCACCCCCCTGTCCCCTGTCTGGTTACACCACCCCCCTGTCCCCTGTCTGGTTACACCACCCCCCTGTCCCCTGTCTGGTTACACCACCCCCCTGTCCCCTGTCTGGTTACACCACCCCCCTGTCCCCTGTCTGGTTACACCACCCCCCTGTCCCCTGTCTGGTTCTACCACCCCCCTGTCTGGTTACTCATTGCTGAGTGTCAAGCAGGGAGGCATCGGGTACCATTTTTATAGTCTTTGGTGGTATGATTCGGCCGGGGATCGAACTCACGACCTCCCGATCTCAGGGCGGACACACTAACCGCAAGGCCACTGAGCTGGTAGTTGAGCTGTACATATCATACTGTAATAAATATCATATCAATAACTGTACATATCACATATCCCCCTGGATACGGTGAGGTTATATAACGCCCCCCCCCCCCCCCCCCCCCCACACACACACCCAGTCATCCAGACTAACTGACAGATGATCCGTACGGGCCTGGGTCCAACATCTTGAATGCCCACACCCACAACCTCTCCTCTCTCCCCCCTCCTCTCCCCCCCCCCCCCTCCTCCCCCTTCCCCCACCTCTCCCCCCAGGTGCTAACATCAACGCCCAGACGGAGGAGACCCAGGAGACGGCCCTGACGCTGGCCTGCTGCGGGGGCTTCCTGGAGGTGGCCGACTTCCTGATCAAGGCGGGGGCCGACATCGAGCTGGGCTGCTCCACGCCGCTGATGGAGGCGGCGCAGGAGGGACACCTGGAGCTGGTCAAGTACCTGCTGGCCGCAGGTGAGGAGGGGGGAGGAGGAGGGGAGGGGGGGGAGAGAGAGACAGACTGAGACAATGACTGAGACAGAGAGAGAGAGAGAGACAGAGAGAGGGAAAGGGAGAGAGACAGAGACAGAGAGACAGAGACTGAGAGACAGACCGAGAGACAGACCGAGAGACAGAGAGAGGGACAGACAGACAGACAGACTGACAGAGAGAGACTGAGACAGAGAGAGAGGGAAAGGGAGAGACAGAGAGAGGGAAAGAGACAGACAGAGATATATATATATATATATATATATATAGAGAGAGAGAGAGCGATGTATGGTAAAAGACAGATCTAGATAGAGAGAAAGCAGAAAGACTACAAAAAAAGAGAGACAGAGAGGCAGACGTGAGAGAGAGAGAAATGCTAGAGGGGACGGAAGTAGCAACTTGGAGACTATGGGGTGGGGGGGCATTTCTGACCTAGAAGAGCTCTCGGATTGGTTGATTTCTCTGGGTCTGACCTCTGACCTCTCGTCTCCTCAGGGGCGAACGTTCACGCTACCACGGCGACGGGGGACACGGCGCTGACGTACGCGTGTGAGAACGGACACACGGACGTGGCCGACGTGCTGCTGCAGGCCGGAGCCAACCTGGTACACACCTCTACTACACACACACACTACACACACTACACACCTGTCCCACTACACACCTCTAGACTTCTCTTTTACCTTTCATATCCCTTTTTGCTTTGATCTCTTTTTAGATTTAGTTTGGTTTTATTCTACTCTTTGTCCTCTTGCGGCCCCCCCATCCCTCCAGGTGAGTGTGTGTGACTGACCCATGTTGTGCTCCTCTAACGTGTGTCTCTCCTCTCCTCTCCTCTCCTCTCCTCTCCCCAGGAGCACGAGTCTGAAGGGGGGAGGACGCCCCTAATGAAGGCGGCCAGGGCGGGTCACCTCTGCACCGTACAGTTCCTCATCAGCAAGGGTGAGCAACACACGCAACACACGCAACACACGCAACACACACACAACACACACACAACACACAGCTGGCTGCATTCAGTCCAGAGAACGGCCTTGAGTCTATTCTGTGCTTACATAATTTGCTCATCCGGCAATTCATGTGTGTTCCATCCCCCTCTCCTCTCCTCTCCTCGACTCCCCTCCCTTCCCCATCTCTCCTCCCCTCCTCTCCCCTCCCCTCCCTTCCCTTCCCCATCTCCTCCCCTCCTCTCCCCTCCCTTCCCTTCCCCATCTCTCCTCCCCTCCTCTCCCCTCCTCCCCTCCCCTCCTCTCCCCTCCTCCCCTCCCCCTCCCTCCCCTCCCCCCTCCCTCCCCTCCAGGTGCTAATGTGAACAGAGCCACAGCTAATAACGACCACACGGTGGTCTCCCTGGCCTGCGCCGGGGGTCACCTGGCCGTGGTGGAACTGCTGCTGGCGCACGGGGCCGACCCCACGCACAGACTCAAGGTGAGACACACACACACACACACACACTCACCTACACACCTACACACCTACACACACACATTCACACACACACACACACACATTCACACACACCTACACACACCTACACACACCTACACACACCTACACACACCTACACACACACACACACACACACACACACACACACACACACACACACACACACACACACACACATTCACACTCACACACACACACACACTCACACTCACACTCACACTCACACTCACACTCACACTCACACTCACACTCACACACACACACACTCACATCCATCCGTGATGCAGAGAGAGACTTCTGTATGTGCCCTGCTCTCTAACCCCCCCTGCGCTCCCCCTCCCCTCCACCAGGACGGCTCCACCATGCTGATAGAAGCTGCTAAGGGGGGCCACACCAACGTGGTGTCCTACCTGCTGGACTACCCCAACAACATCCTGTCTGTCCCCGCCCCCGACATGTCCCAGCTCACCCCCCCCTCGCAAGACGCCTCTCAGGTGAGACCCCACACACCTGGCCACACACACACCTGGCCACACACACACCTGGCCACACACACACACCTGGCCACACACACCTGGCCACACACACCTAGCTACACACCTGGTTACACACCTAGCTACACACCTAGCTACACACCTGGCTACACACACACCTGGCTACACACACCCCTGGCTACACACACCTAGCTACTCACCTGATTACACACCTAGCTACACACCTGGCTACACACACACACACCTAGCTACTCACCTGGTTACACACCTCGCTACACACCTGGTTACACCTAGCTACACACCTGGTTACACACCTAGCTACACACCTGGTTACACACCTAGCTACACACCTGGTTACACCTAGCTACACACCTGGCTACACACACACACACCTAGCTACTCACCTGGTTACACACCTAGCTACACACCTGGTTACACCTAGCTACACACCTGGTTACACACCTGGTTACACACCTAGCTACACACCTGGTTACACACCTAGCTACACACCTGGTTACACACCTAGCTACACACCTGGTTACACACACACCTGGTTACACACCTAGCTACACACCTAGCTACACACCTAGCTACACACCTGGTTACACACACACCTGGTTACACACCTAGCTACACACCTGGTTACACCTAGCTACACACCTGGTTACACACCTAGCTACTCACCTGGTTACACACCTAGCTACACACCTGGTTACACACACACCTGGTTACACACCTAGCTACACACCTAGCTACACACCTAGCTACACACCTGGTTACACACCTGGTTACACACCTGGTTACACACACCTGGTTACACACCTAGCTACACACCTAGCTACACACCTAGCTACACACCTGGTTACACACCTAGCTACACACAACTGGCTACACACGCATCTGGCTACACACACACCTGGTTACACACCTGGCTACACACCTAGCTACACACCTAGCTACACACAACTGGCTACACACACATCTGGCTACACACACACCTGGTTACACACCTGGCTACACACCTGGCTACACACCTAGCTACACACCTGGCTACACACACACACCTGGCTACACACACCTAGCTACACACCTAGCTACACACCCGGCCACACGCTGATGTTCTGAGGGTGTCGAAATTCATATTTTTTAAAGTCCATTTAGGGCCTACTTGGAATAGATTGGCCTGGTCTGGACTGGTTCCGCCTGGTCTGGACTGTGTCCTAAGGGTGGAGCTGACCTCTGACCTCTGCTCTCCCACAGGTTCCCCGTGTCCCATTCCAGGCCCTGGCCATGGTGGTGCCCCCCCAGGAGCCAGACAGAGCCCCCTCCAACATCGCCATCCCCCCTCCCGTCTCCAGCAAAGGTGAGAGAGGTCAGATCACCACCGCTGTTTTAGTCACTGTTCTGTTCTGGGCTAATGGACTGGCTTGGTCTTAGTCTCTGAGCCAATAGATGGGCTTGGTCTTAGTCTCTGAGCCAATGGATGGGCTTGGTCTTAGTCTCTGAGCCAATGGATGGGCTTGGTCTTAGTCTCTGAGCCAATGGATGGGCTTGGTCTTAGTCTCTGAGCCAATGGATGGGCTTGGTCTTAGTCTCTGAGACCGCTTAATTCTTCTAGCACTGTGACTACCAACGGCCCCCTGGTCCTAGCATAGACGACTATCACTATTATTATTATCATTATTATTATTATTATCATTATTATTATTAATATTACCATTGTGACGACTGATGTATAGATGATTCACTTACTTGTACTTTGTCGTAAGACGCTTTGGATAAAAAGCGTCTGCTGCTAAAATGTCAGTTAAACGTAACTGTCACTGCCCTCCCCCTCTCTCTCCCCTGTGACCCCCTCCCCCCGTGACCCCCCAGGTTCATCCAAACAGAGGCAGGCGGCCCTCCAGGGCTCCAACAGCTCCCTGCCGGGGGGCGGCGGTCGCTCCGAGGCCGAGGCGCTGCCCCCCTTCCACCTGTGCCAGCCCCTGGAGTGCATCGTGGAGGAGACGGAGGGCAAGCTGAACGAGCTGGGCCAGAGGATCAGCGCCATAGAGAAGGCCCAGCTGCAGTCCCTGGAGCTCATCCAGGGGGAGCCGCTCACCAAAGACAAGATCGAGGAGCTGAAGAAGAGCCGCGAGGAGCAGGTGACTGATTGGTCGATCGGGGGCGGCCCCCGTGTGATATATCGACGACTATCGTCGGTTATGTTGATTGGAGACACACAGTAACACGTTCCCTGTTTGTGTCACGTTCTAATGCTTTGGTCCTTATGTCGGGGACTGATGTAACGATCAGACTTTTCTTTAGACATGTTTTAATACGTTTCTGCGTTCCGCGCGTTGTTGAAAATCAATGACACACATCGCTAGTCAACTAACGCAGCTTGTTTTGTGAGCCTGATAACAATGTAAAGTAGTGTTATAGTCAACTAGGTAGCATTGGGGGATTACTCACCCGATCGATTTCGTTGCAGTATTTTGGCTTGACTAGCGAGTTTGTGTCGTGATTCTCAACAACGTTGAAACGTAGTTCCGTGTTTCAAAAGAAAAGTCGATATGCGGACCGAAAGACTAGAACGTGTCACCAATGTGACGTATATGATATGATGTGATGGATTCATCATTTCACTACTTAATAATATAATGTGCTTACACTATACTGTATTCTGCAAGCCTAGCATAGTATGCCACCCCCATCTGACTGAATCAGGGAAAGCAGTCATGAGAAGATGAGTTTTAAAGTGCAATATTAGCATTAGTCTTAGCTTTGGTAACATTTCAAAGGCCTGTTTTTTTAGATATCTGGAATGCTTCAACTTCTGGATATCTGGAGACGCTTCTACATGGTAACACATTGTAGTGCCAAGATGCATTGTTAATCAGACATGGGAGGTATATGTTTTCAATATATTTATAGGGTATGTTAAGTGATATGAACCAGAGTAAAGTTGTCTGTGTAGGCTAATTGTGAACAATATATAATGTTAAGCTGAATGGAATCAATATACAGCATAGATGCAATGACAAGGTTAGTGAATGAGTGAAGCAACATCAAATAAAGAGTCACTAGAAAGGGGAAAATGTGCTTTTAGTAAGGAAAATGTAGTGATGAACATGGGCAAGTGAGCTACAGTAATAATAATAATAATCATCATCATATCTTGGTTTTATATAGCGCCTATCACAAACCCCAAGGACGCTTTACAGGATTTACAGACAGAAAGTCAGACAGACAGAACAGAAAAAAACACAGAGATGGATGGCGACAAAACTGAACTAGGGGCCAAAGGGCCTTGGTGAACAGATGAGTTTTGAGGGCTGGTTTGAAGGTGTCCAGGGTAGGGGGGCATTGCGGAGCACTGTGGGGAGTGAGCTCCAGGGTGGGGAGTGAGTAGTTAGTGTACATGTGATGCATTGTAGAGAGAGACAGAGAGTATTAACTGTCTGTACCACCCACAGTCAATGCCAGCACACGGTAGTGACATTGTAGGACGTCTTTAACATCCCCCAGAAAAGGCGTCTCACTTTATTATTATTATTATTATTTGTTATTTATTATTAACGTCACTAAAGGAAAATCCAGGCTTATTTTTTATAATCTTGCGAGATTTATTAGAATAAGCCTGGATTTTCCTTTAATGACGTTGATGGAATACCCCCCAGGAAGGCTAGTGCTGAATCCCTGGACATCTTTTTAATAAATAAATAAATAAGACCCAGGCACGGTTAATATAGCACAAACACTATTCCAATGATTAATCATAGTACGAAACACAATTAAAAGGAGATCTCATCAAATTTAAAGATGTAATAAGATGGAAACATCCCTCACTCACTCGTTGTCTCTGTAAACGAGGGGGACCTCAGTGGACCTTCCAGTTTAAATAAAGTTTGATTGAATCCCTTCCTTGGCGCTAACTCTGCCCCCCCCCCCTCCTCCCGGCTCCTCAGGTGCAGAAGAAGAAGAAGATCCTGAAGGAGCTGCAGAAGGTGGAGCGTCAGCTGCAGCTCAAGACGCAGCAGCAGTTCACCAAAGAGTACATGGAGGCCAAGGGGCTGAAGGAGGGGCAGGAGGCGGAGCAGAGCCAGGGGCCTGGGCCCGGGGGGCCGTGCGCCCTCCCGCCGGGGGTCCCTACCGCCACCCCGGGGGTCCCCCAGACGCACCTGGGCTCAGACACAGACGAGGAGGGCCACAGAGAGGGGGAGGCGGAAGAGGAGGAGGAGGAGGAGCCTGGGGATGAAGAGGTTAGTGGGGGAGGGGTTTACTGCTTATGAAGTTTCTGATGAGTGAAAAAAGAACAAGACTAAACTCTGAATGTTTCTGCTTATGAACCGTAGAAGAAGTAAGTACTTTTGAAACATGTTTGAAACTAAAGTCGCATTTGACAGTTTTTTCTTTCTCTGTGGCAGGACGACAACGAGGAAGAGGAGGACGAGGAGGACGAGGACGAGGACGAGGAGGCGTCGGACGAGGAGGCGGAAGGGGAGGAGGAGGAGGAGGAGGAGGAGGAGGAGGAGGAAGAAGAGTACCCCAAGCTGCCCCAGGTGGACACCATCCTCTACCGGGACGCTCAGCAGCCGCCCCCCCAGCCCCCCCTGCCCCCCGCGCCCCAGGCCCAGCCTCAGCCCCCCCCTCCGCCCCTCCAGACCACCGCCTTCGTCCCCATCCAGCCCCTGCCCGACTACGACCCCGCCGACTACCCCGGCAGTACCAGTCCTGACCTGCAGAGGGTGCTGGTGGGCCAGCAGATGCTGGGGCAGGGGCAGCCACTGGCCCCCCCACTGGGCCAGGAGGGGCTCATGGTGGCCACGCCCGCGCAGACACTCACCGACACGCTCGACGACATCATGCTAGGTGTGTGTGTGTGTGTGTGTGTGTGTGTGTGTGTTAGGTGTCTTAGGTGTGTTAGGTGTGTGTGTGTGTGTGTGTGTGTGTGTGTGTGTGTGTGTGTGTGTGTGTCTGTGTGTGTGTGTGTGTGAGAGACATCTGTGAGGATGTTGAGTTCTGTCCACTGGGTGTCTCTCTGTCATGACGTACATTTACTCTTCTTCTACCTCTCTCTCTCCCTCCCCCCCTCCCTCCCTCTCTCTCTCCCTCCCTCTCTCTCTCTCTCTCCCTTCCCCTCTCTCTCTCCCTCCTCCCCTCCCCCCCTCTCTCTCTCTCTCCTCCCCTCCCTTCCTCTCTCTCCCTCTCTCCATCACAGCTGTGAGCAGCAGGGTGCCCATGTTGAACACTACAGGCTCCCCGCCCTCCCAGTCCCCCACCAACCTGGCCTCCCCCTCCTCCTCGCTGCCCCTCTACCCCTCCGTGGACATCGACGCACACGTAAGCACCGGGACCGCTTGAACACACACACACACACACACACACACGCACACTCTCACACACATGCACACAAACACACGCACACGTAAGCACTATGATTGCTTGTACACTGGCAAAAAGACAGACAAACGCACACACACACACACACACACACACACACACACAGCTGAGTGTGTGTTCCCTCCCTGCAGACGGAGAGTAACCATGACACGGCGCTGACGCTGGCGTGTGCTGGAGGACACGAGGAGCTGGTGTCTGTCCTCATCGCCCGGGGAGCCAACATAGAACACCGGGACAAGAAGGGTAACACACACACACACACACACACACACAACTTCAGGAAAAGCTTCAAACACAGGGGGGCTTCTGTCTGAAATGTGACAGCCGCTGGCGAAAGCGGAAACAAGTCGGCAACCAATCAGAATGTTCAGGCTGTCCAGAATAAAAGTCGGAACATTTTGGACGGCTGGCCGACTCGTTCCCGCTTCCACCAGCTGCCGTCACCAACGTCTTCCTGACACGTCTCCTCTCCTCCGTCCTCCCTGGTGTGAAGGAGCTGTGTGGCTGAAGGCTCCTTCCTCAGGGTTCCTACAGGTCCTTGAAATCCTTGAAATTTGAGGGGAAAAAATCAAGGCCGTAAAAAGTTTTTGAAATTGTTAGTAATTATAGTAGATAAGTCACATTGTTTAACTTAGCACAGTAACTTTACACATGCACAGTACAGGCCAAAAGTTTGGACACACCTTCTCATTCAATGTGTTTCCTTTATTTTCATGACTATTTACATTGTAGATTCTCACTGAAGGCATCAAAACTATGAATGAACACATGTGGAATGATGTACTTAACAAAAAAGTGTGAATCTACAATGTACCAAATAGTCATGAAAATAAAGGAAACGCATTGAATGAGAAGGTGTGTCCAAACTTTTGGCCTGTGCTGTATTTCACAATATATTGTTTTGCTGTGCTGTGGTAGAGAAGGCAAGAGACCATCTAGTGTTCAAGCCTCTACAGTCAAAAGCCTCTCTTTTTAATTGTTGTCTGTGAGCGGATAGTTCCTATTATATACATTCTCATCTAGATCTGTCTCAAACTATGCCGTGTTGGGTCCTTAAATTTGAGGGAATTGAGTCTTGAAAGTCCTTGAAAAGTGCTTGAATTTAATGTTTCAGAAGGTGTGGGAACCCTGCTTCCTTGTAGATGTTTCCTTGCCTGTGTTTCCAGAGGTTACAGATACAGGAAGAGAGACTAGGAGAACAAGGATGTCTGTTCTGATCCCCCCCTGTCTCTCCTGCTGTCCTCCCCAGGTTTCACCCCTCTGATCCTGGCCGCCACAGCCGGCCACGTGGGCGTGGTGGAGGTCCTCCTGGACAAAGGGGGCGACATCGAGGCCCAGTCGGAGAGAACCAAAGACACGCCCCTCTCTCTGGCCTGCTCAGGGGGCCGACAAGAGGTACAGTACGACCATCACAGCATCATAAGACACAATTTTTTTTTTGCTTTTATCCACTTGTCAATGAATTTCCTATAAAAATGCATTTAGCCGCCCCACTACTGTCAGGAGGCAGTTAGAACGTTGCGATTACAGCTCACCCACTTGTTTATTATATCGAGTGGGTACTTTAAAACTTTTTTCACTTTTTCACAAGTTATGAAAAAACATGAATTTGAGAGTGGTTTAACCCTAGTAAAACCCTAAGCTCAAAAACAATATCAAAAGTGTCATTATTCTCTCTATCTTCCTCACATGCTCAGCAAACACGCACACGCGCGCGGACATGCGCGAACGCGAATTTCGTAAGCCATTTCTATTCCAGTAATGGAGCAGCTGATTAGTAAGAGAATGCGTGTAGAAAGTGTCTTTTGTTTTGTTTCACAGAAAATAGTGTTTATTTCAGATACTGTAGTAGTGGAAGATATTATCCTCTTTTCCAGTGAAGTAGCTGCCATCTAGTTGTGAATTGTTTTGTTTATCCCGCCCCTTCATCACCCAGCGTTGATGACGATGGTTCAGGTTACACTGGTATGAACGCGGGCTCGTTCGCCAGACAGCACCAAGGTTCAGAGGTTTCCGAACGCGAACGCGAACCGGCACGGTTCTTTGCCGGTGTGAAAGCCCTAAGAGAGAATTTACGAACGCAGCCATCATGTCAATCGTGTTTTTGTTTTTTTTCTCCGAATAATATCGAGCAACTTCGGATAGAATCTGTATCTGTTTAAATCTCATTATTCGTGCTATCCGAATACCGTATTTGGGTACATCCCTACTTTGGATAAGGGTGCTATATAAGTGCAGTCCATTTACCATGTACAGGTGCAACTCAAAAAATTTGAATATCGTGCAAAAGTTCATTTATTTCAGTAATTCAACTTAAAGGGTTAAGATATTCAAATTTTGGGAGTTGCACCTGTAAGTCGCTTTAGACAAGAGCCCCAACTAAACGGTGTGTGTATTATAATATTATAAACGCAGCCCTGAGGACCAATATATCATCAGCAGCGTTTCCGTGGTTGTTGGCATGGTGATGATGTAACCGCGTCTGCTCTCTCTCCCAATGGTCAGGTGGTCGAGCTGCTGCTGCTCCGGGGAGCCAATAAGGAGCACCGCAACGTGTCGGACTACACGCCCCTCAGCCTGGCCGCCTCGGGGGGCTACGTCAACATCATCAAGATCCTCCTCAACGCCGGCGCGGAGATCAACTCCAGGTAGGTAGCAGGGGGAGGCAGGGGCCCGGGGGGGGCAGGGGCCCGGGGGGGGCAGGGGGACCTCAGGGTCTACTGCTGCTATCCCCTCTGTCCTGTCTACTAAACCCCCCAGTCCAGAGGGCATCTCCTGTAGATCTGGAAGGATTCATATAGACTTATACGCTTACACACTCCCCATCTCTGTCTCTCTCTCTCTCTCTCGCTCTCTCTGTCTGTCTCTCTCTCTCTCTCTCTGTCTGTCTGTCTCTCTCTGTCTGTCTCTGTCTCTCTGTCTGTCTGTCTGTCTCTCTCTCTGTGTCTCTCTCTCTCTCTCTTTCTGTCTCTCTCTCTGTCTGTTTGTCTTTCGCTCTCTGTCTCTCTCTCTCTCTCTCTCTCTCTCTCTGTCTCTCTCTCTCTCTCTCTCTGTCTCTCTCTCTCCCTCCCCCTCCCCCCCCCCTCCCCTCCCCCCCTCCCTCCTTCCAGGACCGGCAGTAAGCTGGGCATCTCTCCCCTGATGCTGGCGGCCATGAACGGCCACGTCCCTGCGGTGAAGCTGCTGCTGGACATGGGCTCGGACATCAACGCTCAGATCGAGACCAACCGCAACACGGCGCTGACGCTGGCCTGCTTCCAGGGCCGGGCCGAGGTGGTCAGCCTGCTGCTGGACCGCAAGGCCAACGTGGAGCACCGCGCCAAGGTGGGGGAGGGAGGGAGGGAGGGAGGGGGGGTGGAGAGAGGGAGAGGGAGGGAGTGGGGGGGAGAGAGATACAGAGAGAGGGGGAGAGAGGCTCAGTTGGTCGAGTGTTGCGCTAACAACGCTTAGGTTGTGGGTTCCATTCCCGCCGGGGACCATATATATATATATACTGAAAAACGTATGCACAATATAAGTCACTTTGGATGAAAGCGTCATCTAAAATGGCATATATTATTATATGATATTATTCCTAACCTGTTCTCCACCCCCTCCCTCCCCTCTCCACCCCTCCCTCCTCTCTCTACCCCGTCCCTCCCCTCTCCCTCCTCCGTCCCCTCTCCCTCCTCCCTTCCCACCCTCCCCTCTCCCTCCTCCCTTCCCACCCTCCCCCCTCCCCAGACTGGTCTAACTCCGCTGATGGAGGCGGCGTCGGGGGGCTACGCTGAGGTGGGCCGGGTGCTGCTGGATAAGGGGGCTGACGTCAACGCCCCCCCCGTCCCCTCGTCTAGAGACACGGCCTTAACCATCGCTGCTGACAAGGGACACTACAAGTTCTGTGAGCTCCTCATCAACCGGTGAGTCTGTCCCTCCCTCTCTGTCTTTGTTCGGTCAGGGATGCAAACTAGTCACCTTTCGGTGAAATTAATCAAAGAATAGGTCACCTATTTATTTATTTTTAAATGCCCCCCCCCCACCCCCCCCCCCGCGTGCCGGACGGACCCCCCTAGCGGGACTGTTTCCCCAGCTTACGTATCCTTCCCGCCTGTTCCCCCCCCTAACCAGCCTGCATCCCTGTCGCTGCCCATCTTCCCTTGCCTGTGATCCACCCCCCCCCCCCCAAATACAACGTTACATCGTAACCTCCCCTTCCTTAACTCTCTCTGCCAACATCCGTTCCCCTTCTCTTTTTTCATCCACGACTCACCTCTCTCCTCCCCTCTCTCCTCCCCTCCTCCCTCCCTCCCTCCCTGTGTCCCTACAGAGGGGCCCACATCGACGTGCGTAACAAGAAAGGGAACACGCCCCTGTGGCTGGCGGCCAACGGCGGCCATTTTGACGTGGTCCAGCTGCTGGTGCAGGCGGGCGCCGACGTGGACGCGGCCGACAACCGCAAGATCACCCCCCTGATGGCCGCCTTCCGCAAGGTAACCCGCAGTCACTTACTGACTTACCGTACTTAGTCCTTGTTGTTGCGCTGAGCGGCACATAGGGCAAGGACTAAGGATGTCCACTCACTTCACTGTTGTTCGCTTTCTTCTCAATGCTGTTCCTGCTGTATCCCCTCTCCTTCTGTCATGTCATCAGATGGATTCCTTAACACATGTCCTAACCAACTCCATCTTCTTCTTCATCAATATTGTGTCCGTGTCCAAGCACCCTTTCGTTTTATGTGGCTCACTGTTTGTTATTTTCCTAGGCCAGAATATCCTGGTTGACCTTTCTGCAGTAGTTTAGTTTATTTAGTTTGTTTGGTTTAGAAAAGGACTGTGTGCACACGCATTCATTGTCTACAGGAAACAAGAAGATGCATCAGATTTGGCAAGAAGACGCTAATTTCCATCTGTCGTCCTAAACACAGTGAACATAGACACAGTAAAACACACAATATCAAATACAGGAAACGAGAAACAGTTACACTCCTACATCACTCCGTGTGCCATCGTCCTAATGTCGTGAAATGGTTGGTGTCCTTTTCACCGTTTCAGTGCTGATAGATTAGGGTTTGATAGATTAGGGTTCGGGGGTTAGGGTTTGAGTTGGTTGGTCTCCTTTCCACCGTGACCACTGATGGATGGTATATTCCACCATATTGTTTTGGCGTGTCATAACCTGTCAGACCACTGGTCACGGAGGAGTGGGACCCAGGACAGGAAGTCACTGTTGGTCCGTCCGTTTCTAGTGCTTCTAGAGCTCGGTACCAGGCCCGGTGCTCACTGCTTGTGTGTGTGTGTGTCTGCAGGGCCATGTGAAGGTGGTACAGTACCTGGTGAAAGAAGTCAACCAGTTCCCTTCGGACATTGAGTGCATGAGATACATCGCCACCATCACTGACAAGGTAAGAGGGGGCGGGTCACAATAAAGTATATAAATAAAGTAAACCATATATTCTGTGTAGATAGATACAGGTACTTTGTTGATCCCCGAGGGGAAATGAAGGTGAAAGGAAGGCTCCTAAGCTCCATACAATGTGCTGAGTTTGTGATGGTTTACTACAGATGTACGATGGCACATGGATAACCCCAACTGTGCTCTTTCTCGCTCTCTTTCTCTCTCTCTTGCTCTCTCTCTCTCCTCCCCCCCCTCTCATTCTCTCTCCTTCCCCCCCCTCTCTCTCTCTCGCTTTCTTTCTCTCACTTTCTCCCCCACCCTCCCCTCTCTCTCCTCCTCCCTCCCTCCCTCCCCCCTCCCATCCCTCTTGGTTTCAGGAGTTGTTGAAGAAGTGCCACCAGTGCATGGAGACCATCGTCAAGGCCAAAGACCAGCAGGCGGCGGAGGCCAACAAGAACGCCAGCATCCTCCTGAAGGAGCTGGACCTGGAGAAGGTAGAGGACCATGTTAGTCAGGCCTGGAGAAGGTAGAGGACCATGTTAGTCAGGCCTGGAGAAGGTAGAGGACCATGTTAGTCAGGCCTGGAGAAGGTAGAGGACCATGTTAGTCACACCTGGAGAAGGTAGAGGACCATGTTAGTCAGGCCTGGAGAAGGTAGAGGACCATGTTAGTCAGGCCTGGAGAAGGTAGAGGACCATGTTAGTCAGACCTGGAGAAGGTAGAGGACCATGTTAGTCAGACCTGGAGAAGGTAGAGGACCATGTTAGTCAGGCCTGGAGAAGGTAGAGGAGCATGTTAGTCAGGCCTGGAGAAGGTAGAGGACCATGTTAGTCAGACCTGGAGAAGGTAGAGGACCATGTTAGTCAGGCCTGGAGAAGGTAGAGGACCATGTTAGTCAGACCTGGAGAAGGTAGAGGACCATGTTAGTCAGACCTGGAGAAGGTAGAGGACCATGTTAGTCAGGCCTGGAGAAGGTAGAGGACCATGTTAGTCAGGCCTGGAGAAGGTAGAGGACCATGTTAGTCAGGCCTGGAGAAGGTAGAGGACCATGTTAGTCAGACCTGGAGAAGGTAGAGGACCATGTTAGTCAGGCCTGGAGAAGGTAGAGGACCATGTTAGTCACACCTGGAGAAGGTAGAGGACCATGTTAGTCAGGCCTGGAGAAGGTAGAGGACCGTGTTAGTCAGACCTGGAGAAGGTAGAGGACCATGTTAGTCAGGCCTGGAGAAGGTAGAGGACCATGTTAGTCACACCTGGAGAAGGTAGAGGGTCTGGGTGGTCCACATGACTGGAGTCACGTTAGACCTGGAGAACGTTAGACCTGGAGAAGGTAGACACATATTGACCAGTTGCCTTGACAGATATGAATTGATGGAAGGAGGGGAAGATATGGCATCTTTAAAAAATATATGTATATTTAGGGCAATAGAGATTGACAGGAATGATGGGAGAGAGAGAGAGAGAAAGAGAGGGGGGGATGACAAGCAGTCATATGTCGATGGCCAGAATCGGACCAAGGACCATGCGATTGTATGGCATCTTTTTAATATTGACGTTGTGACGTTGTGCCCCTCCAGTCCAGAGAGGAGAGCAAGAAGCAGGCCCTGGCCGTGAAGAGAGAGAAACGCAAGGAGAAACGCAAGAAGAAGAAGGAGGACCAGAAGAGGAAGCAGGAGGAGGAGGAGGAACAGAAGACCAAGGAGGAGTACTGTGAGATGCAGGAGGAGAAGGAGGACTCTGACGACGACGGTAAACACACACCAAACACTCAACTCTCCTGGGGGGTATTCCATTAACATCGCTAAAGGAAAATCCAGGCTTATTTTGTCAGCGCGGCGGCTGTGGCGCCGTCTAATGATCGCAAGGTTGGCGGTTCGAGCCCTGGCTGGCCACATGTCAGTGTCCTTGGGCAAGACACTGAACCCCAAATTGCTCCTAATGAGCGGGCCGGCCGGCGCTTGCATGGTAGCTTGCCGCCATTGGTGTGTGAATGGGTGAACGAGAGGCCGTTGTAAAACGCTTTGGATAAAAGGCGCTATATAAGTGCAGTCCATTTACCATTTACCTCGCAAGACTTATAAACATTTCCAGGCTTATTTGTGACGAGACTCAGGAGACTTATCAAAATATGCCTCGATTTTCCTTAGAGACGTTGATGGAATACCCCCCTGAACAGATGTAGGATGTCAACATTACTGCAGGACATGGAGTGTTGTTCACTGTGGAGAAATAGAGAGAAGAACAATAGAAAAATAGATGAAGGACACCTTGTGATCCATATGGGCTGTCTCATTTGGATTGGATTGGAATTGCTTTTTTTTACATCAATGTACGGATTGGTTTAATTAGGCGTTGGCATTGCAGCAGAATACAAAATACAAGAATAATAGAATAAGCAGGATATAAACAACAATCAATAAGAATAAGCAGGATATAGACCAATCAACAATAGCTGTAGTTCTATATACATTCGCGTCACAGTGTCAATAATACAGTAGAATAAGTGATAGCAGCAGAATATATCTTCTATATATACCGTATTTTCCGCACTATAAGGCGCACCGGATTATAAGGCGCACCTTCAATGAATGGCCTATTTTAGAATTTTTTTCATACACAAGGCGCACCGGATTATAAGGCGCACCGGATTATAAGGCGCATAGAATAGATACTGCAGTCAAACGTTTGACTGGGGTTGCGTTACGCCCAAGCTCCACCTACTGCGTTGCGTCACCTCTCCATCGGTGTTGTGTCAACTTCCCGTTGTCCAAGCTCCACCTGAGCGTTGTCACCATCAACGTTCTACCTGCTCCACTGTCAAAAATATATATTTTTCCACCTCAAGTATCAGCCGTTCGTCATCCATTTTTGCAACAAGCGTCAAGGACCTGCGGTGATTCACAGCTGACTCGCGTGAATAGCAATTCGCAATAGCTGCAACCACGAGATATAGAGTAGTTAGCTACAAGCATTTTCAATCTGCTATTATCTCTATTAGTGGATTAACCGCTGTGGTGATTTAACAGCTGATAAAAGTACATCAAGTAGACTACAAACAGAGCAAAACAACACCAGAAAACAACCAATAGGCTATACAATTATAACCAACAACCAATATGTGACAGCTCCTGGTGAAATGTGCAACGTACTTTTTCAGTTTTTACACATGCTTAAACTACAGATTGTAAGCTTTCAAATGATGTGTCATACATTCAAATCAGAGAAAGATTGAACACGACAGGCGTATTTGAATGTTGGTTAATCTCAAACACTGAATGGGAGAAAAGTGAATCTGACCAAACCACAACAAACGCTGCTAGCGGCTAACAGCTAACAAAACACATCGCTACGAAGGTCTAAACTGTATTTTAATAACATGACAACATACTGGGAGAACATCGACATGCTAAAAACACATAACTACACATAACTAGATGAACACACAGTTCTTGCTTTTGAACACGAGCTAAAACGAAAGTATGTTTACAAATCAACCCTCCCTTACCGGTAGCCTCCGGCAAACGAGAATAATGAATCCAATACACAAATGATAAGTGTTTAGTGATCGTTAAACTGTTGTTTATTATATCGAGTGGGTACTTTAAAACTTCAAGTTGAAAGCACTAAGAATCTCACTTTGTTCCCTCGGAAACTCTGTTTAGTCTTCTTTACTTGGGGTCTTGTGGTGTGGGACTGTGAGTAAGCACAACACCGGTGTTTACTGATTACCGTAATGCTGCAAGCGGTGTGAGTGTCCGAATTGAACAGTTGGGTGAGTACGGCATCCATTCAGAGCACATGATAGCATAACAATAGCATAGCATTCGCGGAGATTCCAAGATGGCGGCCGTCGTTTACTGATTACCGTAATGCTGCAAGCGGTGCGGCTTTGTAGTTTACCAGTCGTACTGAAACATTTTATTATTATTATTAAAAAAAAAATATTGGTCATGTAATTTTTACATTTTGATCCATATATAAGGCGCACCGGATTATAAGGCGCACTGTCGTTTTTTTTTTTTTTTTTTGACTTTTAAGTGCGCCTTATAGTGCGGAAAATACGGTAATATATATCCTCATTCTTAATGTAAACAACATTACGGAACGTTCAGATTCAAGTATCAGGTTGTGCATATTCTGTCTCATTTAACTCATGTCCTGTCTGCCCCCCCCCACCCCCCCACAGAAGAAGAGGTTCCCATCGAGCCCCCCAGCGCGACCACCACCACCACCATCGGCATCCCCGCCACCTCCGCCACCTTCACCTGCGCCTTCGGGAAGAAGCGCGCGGGCGTGGCCACCACCCCCGGGGCCAACCGCAAGAGCAAGAAGAACAAGACCAAGGAGACCTCGCCCAGCGACCCCATCACCCTGCAAGACCCTGAGGTACAGCCCCCCTCATCCCTCCCTCCCTTATCCACATTCCTCCCTCCCTCCCTCATCCACAACCCACTCTTCCCTCATCCACACCCCCCCCCCCCCCTCATCCACATCCCCCCCCCTCCTCCCTTCATCCACATCACCGCAACGAACGAAGCGTCTCAAATTACTTAATATATTTAACGCAAATATGCCAAATGTTATTTTTTTTTCAACTCACGCTGTGATGAACCTGTCTGTCCACCAGGTGGCACTAGCGCAGCACAAGGCAGACAAGAACAAGATCCACGGGGAGCCGCGGGGCGGGGGGGTGACGACGGGGGCGGGGGGCAACAGCGACTCGGACCCCCTGGACAGCACCGACTGCGCCAGCGAGAGCAGCAGCAGCGGGGGCAAGAGTCAGGAGCTCAACTACCTCCCCGATCTCCCCTCCTCCGCCTCGTCCTACTCCTCCTCCTCCTCCTCCTCTTCCTCCTCCGCCGCCACCGCCCCCTTCTCCTCCTCCTCCTCCTCGGGCATGGTGCACCCCCACCCCCACGCCCTCCTGCCAGGCCCGGAGAAGAGACACTGCCCCCAGTTGCACAGTGAGGGCAGAGTGGACAACAAGGTCACCGTCTCCATCTCCAAACCTACGCAAAGGTGAGTCTGCCCAGCCGCAAGGGGACCAGGGTGGGACCCAGGGGGGTCAAGGGACTCGTTGTAAGCAGACCCGCATGAGGGTCTTCAGTTAAAAATAACACATTTATCGTAGCGAGCGTGCGGAGTAGAGTAGCTTGCTCTAAGCAGGGATCCAACTCACCACCGGCCCTACCAGCTACTGGTGGATGCTAACGGAACTCGTACAGGGCCCTTATTTTATGTAGGTATAGATAGACAGACAGATAAACATAAAACATCTAAAAACGTACAAACATTCAATTAAGACAGCAATGACAATAGTACTAATAATAGCATTATTGTTAATAATGAATAATAGTCTGATAATGAATAATAGGCTAAAATAAAACAGATAAAAATAGACCAATATACATTTGGGAACCTCTGTATACAGTAGGTAAGATGTAACATCCTCCAGCCAGTAAAGATAGAATATTGTCCTCAAATCACGACTGAAGTTGATTTCCCTCCTCCTCCTCCTCCTCCTCCTCCTCCAGAGCTCCAGAGCCCATGAGCGACCTGACGCCCAGCTCCCTGACGCCCAGCTCCCTGCCCTCCCCCTTCAAGACCATGTCCCTGCCCATCACCTCCCCCAACAGCAAGCTGAGCCTCACCAGCCCCAAGAGGGGCCAGAAGAGAGAGGAGGGCTGGAAGGAGGTGGTCAGAAGGTGGGGGGCGGAAACGTACACCACCACACACACACACACACACATACACACACACACACGAATGATGAACGATGAATGATTCACCTCAGGGAAAATCCAGGGATACTGTTTCCTATATCTGTGTCTTTGTCTGACTAAAACGGTCACCCTTTCCCCCCCCTGTTGAGCTAATCACATACTTGTTTTGATGACTCTTAACGGGCCGGTTTCATAGACGAGGCTCTAAGCCTTGTGTAGAATCTCCATTGAAGATGTTTTTTAGTCTAGGGTTAGGTTTAACCACAAAACAACAAAATTAAAGTGATTTGATTTGATTGTTTATTTGAGAAGGGACAGTATAACTCCATGTATTACGAGAGAGCTTGTAAACAAGCCAGATTATAGCCAAGGTTAGTTTCCATCTGTCCCTTAGAGGATGTTACCTGGAAACATAAAACATCTACAAACGTTCAATTGAGACAGCAATGACAATAGTACTAATTGTCTGTGAAACCGGCGACCGTTTGGTGCTTTATAACCCTGTTATCCATGTGTTATTAATCTATTTCCCCCCCCTCCCCTCCATCTCCCAGATCTAAGAAGCTGTCTGTCCCGGCCTCCGTGGTGTCTCGTATCATGGGCCGGGGAGGCTGCAACATCACGGCCATCCAGGACGTCACCGGCGCCCACATCGACGTGGACAAGCAGAAGGACAAGAACGGAGAGAGGATGATCACCATCAGGTAAGGAGGCAGGAGGCGCCCTCTGCTGGTGACTCACCGCTATTACCGTCTCCCTTCAGTCTCCTGGCTTAACTCTGACTCTCCCCCCCCCCCCCATTTACTAGGACCTCCTTTGTGATGCGGGTGTGAAGGTATCAAGTCACCTGACCCCCCCTGTGGTGGTTTATATGCCAGATAGGCAACCTGATACTTGAATCTGGTACTTTCTGTAATGTTTATATTAAGAATGTTGATGTCCGCTGCTATTCATTCCGCTGCTGTTCAATTATTGACGCTCTGATGCCGTTGGCTATTGTATAAACAGATGTCGTTGCTTATTCTATTATTCATTTAGTATTTCTGCTACAACGCCGATGTCTAATTGAATCTGAACCCAAGAGTTGTACTCCTTGTATCCGTACGTTGATGTAATAGAAGCAATTCTGGTTCTGGTTCTGATTCTGGTTCTGGTTCTGGTTTCCAGAGGTGGCACGGAGTCGACGCGGCACGCGGTCCAGCTCATCAACGCCCTGATCCAGGACCCGGCCAAGGAGCTGGAGGACCTGATCCCCAGGAACCACATCCGCGCCCCGGGCTCCAAGATCCCCTTGGGAGCCCCCTCCTTCCCCTCCTCCTCCTCCTCCTCCTCCCTGGGGCCCAAGGCCCTCAGCTCCCTGGTCGCCTCCTCCTCTGTCTCCTTCCAGTCGTCTTCCTCCTCCTCCATGTCCTCCTCCTCCTTGTCCTCCTCCTCCTCGGCGGTGGCGGGGGGTAAGATGGGCGGGGGGGGCAAGGGGGGTCTGTCGTCATCGTCGGGGTCGGGGGTGAGGCAGCCCTTCCCTGTGTCCCTCCCCCTGGCCTACGCGCACCCGCAGCTGGCCCTCCTGGCGGCCCAGACCATGCACCAGATCCGCCACCCCCGTCTGCCCATGGCCCAGTTTGGGGGCACCTTCTCCCCCGCCGCCAGCACCTGGGGTCCGTTCCCCGTGAGGCCCGTGAGCCCCGGGAGCGCCAACAGCTCGCCCAAACACAACGGAGGGGGAGGCCAGGCCCGGCCCGGTTCTTCTTCGACCCACGGCGGCGAGCAGCACAGCACAGTGACGGCCCCCCCTCCTTCTCTCCCCAGCCCCGGCGCTTCCTCCCCTCACGCCCCTCCTACGTCTAAAGCTGCCGGCGCCGCCTCCTCTCCTCACACCCCCCCCACGCACCCTCCCCCGCTCTCCTCCTCCTCCTCCTCCTCCAACCCCCCCCAGCCCAGCGCCCCCACCCCTTCCTCCGTCAGGAAGCAGCTGTTCGCTCCCTCCGAGCCCAAGCCCAACAACGCCGTCGCTATGACGACCGCCGCCTCCGCCGCTACCGTTAGCAGTAGTAGCGGTAGCATCGGTAGTCACGCGTCCCGGGTCTCGGGGTCCCCCGCCCATCAACTGCCGGGCTTGATGACGTCTCTCACGGCCCCCAACAACCACCCCCACCAGCCTCCGCTCGCCCCCCCCCTCGCCTCCCAGCCTCCCCCCAAGTCGGAGTCCCTCCTGGGCCACCCGGGCAAGGAGAAGAGCCCCCCGTCTCTGGAGAACCAGGCCCCCGCGTCAGCCGGAGAGACCTCCAGCTCGGCCCCCCCCACCGCCGCCGCCGCGCCGCAGCCCCCCAAGCCTGAGTCCAGACAGCAGCTGCCGCCCCCCCCTCCCTCGTCCTCCTCCACAGAGCCCCCGCCCCCCCTCCTCCCCGCCCAGAAGCACAGCTCCCACGGCCCCCCCCCCTCCCACACGGTCACGCACCCCAACAACAACAACAACACCGTACCTCACTTCTCCGCGCCCGCGCCCCGCGTCTCCCACCGCATGCAGCCCCCCGGGCCCCCCTACTACCCCCACCCCGAGCAACAACAGCAGCAGCAGCAGCAACAACAACAACAGCAGTCTGTGTTCGTGCCCCTCAACGTGCCACACGAGGCCCCCAAACAGCCCCAGAGCCACCAGGCGCCCGGCCCCCACCAGGTGCCCTCCAGCCTGGGCCTGATGAACGGGGGGGGCTCCCAGATGCAGCACGTCCACGGAGGGGGGAAGCCCCAACAGATGCCCCCTCCTAACTTCGGCCCCGCCGCCATCTTCAACCACTTCAGCAGCATGTTTGACAACAGCAGCCAGGTGGGTGTGGCCGCTCAGGTGACTGTTACCTGTCGTCGTGTTGTGTTGTGTTGTGTTTTAACCCACGGACACTGTACTGTGTGTGTCCAAGGCAAACATGATTTGGGACAATAACATTTAAAAAAAGGGGTAGTGGTGGTCTAGTGGATAGTGAGTTTGACTGGTGATCAGAAGGTTGTGAGTTCAAATCCCACCTGAGGAACACCACCATTAGTGTTTAGCCCTTGAGTAAGGCACTTAGCCCTCAGTTACTCCAAGGGGAATGTCCCTGTAATCTGTAATTGTAAATCGCTTTGGATTAAAAGCGTCTGCTAAATTCTAAATTCTTATCATATTTACCTATACATAAAAGGATGGGTACTAGCATTCACACTGCTAGCATCACTAGCATTCACACTGCTAGCATCACTTGCATTCACACTGCTACTCTATCACCGTCAAACAGTCCATTCACTGGTAAACCAGTGTTTTTTTTCCCCCCCTGGTTTTCATTGTTGTGATCACTTGTGTGTCTGCCCCTCCCAGGTGGGTAACAACCAGGTGTGGGGCGCGTGCCACCTCCCCGCCCGCTCCCCCCCGGAGCAGTCGTACTCTGCCCCCCCGCCCTACCTGGGCATGGGCCAGATGGAGGGCATGATGTCCCAGCCCCCCCCAGACAGCTCCAAGGCCCCCGGCTACCGCTCTGCCTCCCAGAGGATGGTCAACAGCCCCATAGGTAAGACACAGGAAGGATGGGGGGGGGGGGGGGGAGAGAGAGAGAGAGACAGTAGAGACTGACAGGAAGGATGGGTGAGAGAGAGAGAGAGAGAGAGAGAGAGAGAGAGAGAGAGAGGAGGGATAAAGAGGAGGGATAAAGACAGTAGAGAATGACAGGAAGGATGGGAGAGAGAGAGAGAGAGAGAGAGAGAGAGAGAGAGAGAGAGAGAGAGAGAGAGAGAGAGAGAGAGAGAGAGAGAGAGAGAGAGAGAGAGAGTCAGAGAGAGAGAGAGAGAGAGTCAGAGAGTCAGAGAGTCAGAGAGTGAGAGAGTCAGAGTCTTTGGGGGTGGTTGAATTAGTAAAAGTCCTATCTTATCATTAACATGAAGAAGAGGTCCTTTTTCTGTGTATGGCGTGTGTGTGTCTTCACTCTACCTCTGATGGTAATGGTGACCCTCCCCCCCCCCCCCCCCCCAGCGTTGACCAGCTATGCCACCAGCATCTCAGGCAGCCCAGTGTACCTGCACGGCCCCCCCGCCGTGGGAACCCCCTCCTTCAGCAGACAGCACTTCTCCCCACACCCCTGGAGCGCATCCTCCTCAGGTACTGGACACACACACACACACACACACACACATATAGACACACATATAGACACACACACACAGACAGACAGACACACGCACAGACACAGACACACACACACACACACACACACACACACATATAGACAGACACACACACACACACACACACATTTACACTAGGGCTGCAACTAACGATTATTTTGGTAGTCGACTAATCTGTCGATTATTTTTTCGATTAGTCGTGTGGCCGCGGGCTCCAGTGCATGTTGTACCTCACCTTCTCAAGTCTGCACACCTGTGAATGTCACCCTGTTGTCCAGTCTCTCTGGCTTAACATACGTTCCCATTGCAAATTCAAATAATGACTCATGAAATATTTGAATTTGGACCTTCCAAAACATTTAATGCATACAATAATCAATCTCTGTTTCAATGAAACAAAATAAATAATAAATAAATTAAATAATACAAATGAAAGTGCAAATATAAACTTGGTAATGTGCAAATGTTTTAAAATAAAATAACAACTCAAAGTTTTGCCTTGCCAGCAACCGAGCAGTATGTTGATACATCAGGTTCTGGATTCACTACACTTGTCTTTATGAATGAGTTAACATTATTTATTTAAAATGATTGAGATCAAAACAATGTACATTGAATGAACAATACCGTTTAAATGCGTTTACGTTGCACTCATCTGATACACTGCAATACTAATGTATGAACACGTGAGGGCGCTATCATCACGGCCATATAGCAGAAACACTAGGCACGGCGCCATCTGGTGGTCAATTGTCGTCAGCACAACATCAGCTGCAGTTCCTGTAGTGCATTGCAATTACAAATGAACAGCGCGGCTCTGTATTATCGGCTCGTGTGTTTTTAATACGATGCGTCATTCCACGTCGACGAGTTTTTATGATCGACGTCGTCGATTATGTCGACTAATCGTTGCAGCCCTAATTTACACACACACACACACACACACACACACCGACACAGACAGACAGACAGACAGACAGACAGACAGACAGACAGACACACACACACACACAGACACAGGCACACACACACAGACACACACACACACACAGACACACACACACACACACACAGACACACACACACACACACACACACACACAGACCACCTCAGGTGATGAGTCCCCTGTCCTTAACCCCCCCGCCTCTCTCCCCAGGTGAGCCCACAGCGCCGCCCCCCTCCACCGCCTCGTCCTCGTCCTCGGCCCCCCCTCCCCAGACCAAGCCAGGCAGCTCCTGCCAGCAGGACCGGAAGGTTCCCCCCCCCATCGGCACGGAGCGTCTGGCCAGGATCAGACAGACGGGGTCGGTCAACCCCCCCCTCCTCACCACCAGCTACACGGCCCCGGTCGGACAGGGGGGCATATGGTCCTTCGGCGTGGGCAGCTCTTCTGGTGAGGAGGGAGGGGGGTCTCTGTGGCAGGGCTGTGATCATGGGGGGGGGGTCTCTGTGTAGTGTTAAAGCATTGTCAGGGCTGTGATCATGCAATAATGTGACAGTATAGAAGCAGGTGGTGGGGGGGGGTAAACAGGTAAACGGGGGTATTCCATCTACGTCGGTAAAAGAAAATCTAGGCTTATTTCGATAAATCTCGTGAGACTTATCGAAATAAGCCTAGATTTTCCTTTAGCGACGTTGATAGAATACTTCCCAGGTAGACAGGTGTGACCTGAGTGTTTTTTTTTCTATGAATAAGCTCCTCCTCCTGCTGCGTGTCATGTCTGACCTCCTGTCTGTCATGTCTCACTTCCTGTCTGTCATGTCTCACCACCTGTGTGTCATGTCTGACCTCCTGTGTCTCCTCCTGCTCCACAGAGGCCATGTCTGGCTGGTCTCAGCCCCTGATGAGCAGCCACATGATGCACCCGCAGCTGCAGGCTGAGCAGACGGCCTTCTCCCAGCACCAGCCCATGGAGCAGGACGACACCGGCATCGCCAACCCTGCCAACAGCTACCACCAGCCCCCACACATGACCAACACCTACATGGACTTCCCCAAGGTGACACACACACACACACACACACACACACACACACACACACACACACACACATACACACACACACACACACTCTGTAAAGTGGAGATAGAACCTTATAATTCTAACGTCACGACATGTCAACTTTTGTACAGACTTTTATGTCGCAATAGTTAGAAAAAGCTTGCAGAGAATAGACTAGACTACTAGAGCGCACACTCTTATTTTTTTTCAGAATTAGAATTTTGCAGAATCTGGATTTTGCTCTATTAATTGAAACACAGGACTTGGAACAGAACCAATTGAAATCATTGTTGTGTCACAACACCATAGCTGAACCATACCAGTACCGTACCTGATCAACCCTTGTCTCGTCCCTGTCCCCAGGGCTTGCCCCTGTCGATGTACGGGGGCACCATGCTGCCCCCCCACCCCTCCATGGGGGAGGGGCCCGGCGGTCCCATGTACAACGGCCTGCACACTGCCGACCCCGCGTGGAGCCCCATCATCAAGGTGGTCCCCAACGCAGACAACTCTGACCCACAGCAGGTACGTACGCACGGGGCTCCTACCCCCGGCCACGTCAGAGGAGGGAATTAATTAATTTATATGAAATTTTTTAAAAATGGGGTATACAGTTATCGGCTCCGAAGGAGCCTAAAAAGCATACACGTAAGAGAAGAAAAACAAAAACGTCAAGGATAACACAAGAAAGGTACTCTCAAGTCCCACGGGTCACATCTTAGACAGTCTGTAATGGTGAATATCGTTATGTAGCTGTGTTTTATACAAATAAGCAATGTTATATACTGTATTATTACACTAATTTCCGGTATAATACGATTTGAATCTCAGTAAAAGCCAAGGAATGAAGGGATTAGTCAATACTGAGAATACTCTTCTCAGTGAAAGCCAAGGAATGTTGTTTGATCCTGTTTCATTGCTAATGGAAGCCTTCCCTCCCCTCTTCTCCCCCTCCCTCCCCTCTTCTCCCCCCTCCCTCCCCCCTCCCTCCCCTCTTCTCCCCCCTCCCTCCCCTCCCCCCCCCCCAGGTGTGGCCTGGTACCTGGGCCCCTCACGTGGGCAACGTGCACATGAACCACGTCAACTAGACGGCGTCGACAGCAATCAAACACACACAAACACACACACACACACACACACACACACACACACACACACAGCTCGTCCCACAGCGCAAACATGAGGTTCCAACTGACTTGGAAAACCTTGACGAGATTTTAAAAAAATGAAAATTGCAACTTGTTAACTTAGTAGACCAGAGAGTGCTGAGCAGAGGTTGAAGAATTGGGAAGTGATCTTGACACCATTCTTTGATGTGCCTATCTCAAAAAAAGAAGAAGAAAACAAAAAAAAACAAGAGGAAGAAATATGAAAAATTGGTGAGGGGGCTGTTATCAATGTCCTGATATGTCTGCGAACAAACGTGATTACCTGTTCAACAGGATCCATTCTCTGCGTAGTTTAGCGATTTTGACTTAAACCCACATTACACTGTTCTTGGGCTGAAGGGGGCTCGACGATATGACGTAGCTATTTAAACTCAGCCAAGAACTAGATGATGATTACCTAAAGAGAGAGACAGAAATCAGAAACCTTTTAGAGTGGTAAATACATGTATAATTGTTTACATACTAAAAAGGGTTAAAATGAGAGTAAATTTCATGTCGTATAGTGGCTCCACTTTATGTAGCCTGTATTAATGTGAAATATTTACCTTAATATTCAATAAAAAGATTGAAATGTATTTTTTGTGTGAGGTACTTTATTCATAATTCTGTGGGAGACTTGACAACAGAAGATTACCTTAATGGAGGAGGTGTCAGCTTGGTGTTTAGCCTGATTGATGTGTGATGCCCTGGTCAAAAACCAGGATGTGTATTGAGATTGACCAGATTTTTAACTTGAAGTAATATCTGTTAGACAAGAGGAACACACTATATAATAACATCTCCCTGAATGTTTCTGATGTGCAGCAGGCTGAGGTGACGTCCTTTCAGCCAGCTGACGCTGTTGCCTGCAGCTTTAACCAGGTCAGGTAATCAACTTTAAGGCCAGCCTTAAAAACAACCAGGAAAGGCTATCAGGGAAAATCCTAATTTGACTATCAAGACTGGGGAGCTCATGTCCCTGAATTCACTGAATGGGTTAAAGACCTCAGACAGTTATGCAAAATATTGTCCACCAAAATACCAAACTTGAAATCGGGGGACTGCAAAACGTCTTTCAATTTAGGAATGGTGAAACCAATATGTACACAAATACCATCAAATAAAAGCTGAGGAACTCTACTTTAACCTCATTGGGTTTTTGGGGGGTGATTTTAAAACATTTGGAATGTGGAGACAAAAGAAGAAAACGGACCCTAGGCATAATTCACTTTGGGGGGTGGAATCTCTTACATATTCAAGATCTTTGTTCCAACCTTTGCACCCACCCCGCCCACTTCAAGGGTTGCCAGATGGGGCGGTGTAAGGCCAAAAGGGCTACTTTTGATCACACTGGGCTGGATAAACAGCATTTGGGCGGGTTGGGCTGGATAAATAGCATTTGGGCGGTATCAAAATGTCAGTGCCTGAAAGTTACAAAATGCGTGAAGTTAAAACACACACCATACAATGTGCAGTTTTTTTTTTTTAAATTAATTTGACAAACATCATTGGCAACAGACGTACAGTTTAGCGGCATGAGATGGGCAACCATCCCAATAGTAATTAGCGGTTTTCTCACAATATACTGTAGATTCTGGGCTGGGTTTTTAGACTGTGGTTAGGCTGGAAGGTGTCAATCCCATCTGGCAACCTTACGTGACGTTCTCCGTCATCACGCTTACGTCCTCATGTTTACGTCCTCACAACTATCTTGTTGAGCTCTCTCCCTGCCAGCCCCCCAGCCCTGTCCCTGTCCCTGCTGCCACCACAACAGGCACCGAACATGACTCAACCAGGGCCAGTTGGTGTCTTCGACATGTCCCAGCCTCCCGTTATTGAAGGATTTAACCCCCTGGCGCGACCAGAGACACAAGAGACGTTCAAAGAGAAGTTCATGAGGAAAGCCAGCGACAACCCGTTTGTCCCCATAGGTGAGTTGACTGCGCAGGGCTGCATCACGCAACCTTCTTATAACTTTCACATGTCACATTTCACGCGTTGTCCTGGACATGTTATCGAACACGGTGTGGTTTATTTGGTTATTTCTACAACTGTCTCTTGATTGTAACAATGTGGTGTTACTGCCTGGTGGCCACTTATGAAACATTACATGGATCTGGGGGGTATTCCATCAATATTGCTTAATCTCGCGAGATTCATCGAAATAAACCAGGCATTTTTTTTACAAGTCTCGCGAGACCTATCAGAATAAGCCTGACTTTTCCTTTAGGAACATTGTTGAAATACCTCCCAGGGATCATAATGCCCTTGTCAAGGAGTTTCCATAATAAACTCATGTTTTTAGACTAGTGCAATTCAGTTACATTGTCAGTGGCCTCATACGCATTAGATGTATGTAGTTACTTACCACTGGTGCTCCTAACTGAGTATTTGTGTTGTGTGTTGTTGTGTGTGGATGGTTCGTCTTTGTTGTGTAATGTGATGCTCACCAAACACGGAGGGCGTGAGCAGGGGCGCCACTAGGGGGGGGGGTAAGTTAGGACGATTCTAAGGGCCCAGCACTGACAGGGGCCCAAGAGAATCTTTTTTAAAAATATATTATATTTATAATAATATTATTATTATTATCATAAGGAAGTTAATGTAGCCGACTTATTATATGTATTAAAAAAAGTTACAAAAGAAACAAACTGGAGTTTTGTTTCTCTATGTTTGACAAAATTAAGCCTTATCATTTACCCCTCTATTTATTCATTGCATGGTTCAGTCCACCGCGCGTGAGAGGAACGTTACCGCGAATAGTCTGACAAGGATGGGGGTGATGTGGCCATGGTGGGCAACGCCAAAGTCAGGTAAGGGTCTCAAAAGAGAAAAGTAAAAGTAAAGAACGAGGAGAGTGACAAAAAAGGGCGACAGCTAGTCACAAAGTAAAAAAAAAAAAAAAAAGTATTCATTCACAGACCTTCTTTTGGGGTCCATAACATGTAGGCTACCTAGCCAACATTGTGTGGTTTAGCTCTAGCTAATCACTGCGTGGATGACCTAGTTAGCTCGCTACAGCTAATTAACATTAACTTCAAGTAAAGTTAACTTACAGTACACTGTCAGTATCATTTCAGTTATGTTATGAGATGAGGGCAATTTTGGTCCAAATATAGGTTATTAGAGCTCAGTGAATTCAGCAGCTATGCACTCTTGCTATAGCTAGCTAGCTTGCTAACTAGTATAAGGTTACATGCTAATGACGTCATGCACAGATGCAACCTCCCAGCTGAAGGAGAAGGAGGTGAGCAGTAGGAGTTTGGGGTTAACAAACAGATTTTGAATATTTTAATGTATGCTCCATTACCATGCAAGCATTGAATACAACTTTAGCTAATATTCATATTTAGTTAATAGTTCTTCCAGTAATTGCAATAACATTGACCACTGGCATCTTAATATTATTGTTAGCTAGCTAGATAACATTTAAGTTAGCTAATCTGGTGTAATGTATGTATTACTATGTTAATACTACTATAGGACATATTATGGATATATATATAATAGGGAGAAGGTTTTTCCTTCTATCAGTGGCCCCGGGCCCGAGCTAGAGTACTCTTCCTGCAACGAATAGTGGACTGCTGATTCACATGCTTAGTATTCAAATGTATTGATTGTAAGTCGCTTTGGAATAAGGCGTCTGCTAAATGCCAAAAATGTAAATGTAAATGTTATGAATTATGTAGAGCAAGAAGTAACAAAGGACAATGACAGCAGCACAGCAAGTTGGCTTTATCACTAGATTTCAAGGATCTTATTAAAGATTTTGCTACTAAGAAGGCCCAGCGTTTAGCTTTGATTTGGTCTCTTTACTCCTATCTTGAATCGTTGTGCATTAGGCTAGATATAGTTTTTAGCTCTCCAGGTATACTATTCCACAGTACTGCCGCAGTGGGTAAAAATTACCTTTTTCCCATTTCACTATTCAATTTCGCTGGCACCATGTCTGTGTTGTCCCTCTTGTATAAAACACTTTTGTCTTTGTGTGAAACAAGCAATGCTGAGTCAGTAAATATCTCTGCTGTAATTCTTCATTGATCTAATCCTGACAGTATTATGGCCAACTGATCTTTAAAAGATCTAAATGTATTTAGACACAATACCACCCCATTAAAATTATATTTATACTTTTTGTGTGATTTATACATTTATAATTGGGTTCAAATCTTCATTTAATTATACTTTTGTCCTTCTGTTGTTCAAGTCTTAATTTAATAAGTTAAAGAATGTTGAGATTTCTTTGCTGAATTGTTGATTCCTGTATTAAGTAATTTTAAATTACATTTACAAAAGATGTCCATCATTGGATTTCGTTCATCAACTTCAACTGGGTTGTCTAGCAAGAACGTGTCGTCCATATAAGCATAGTAAAGCAGTGCTTATCCAACGAAAAAATAAAAAAGGACAGTGAAAATCTTAAAATAAAAGTGCATGTAACCGTTTGTTTGTTTTCATTAAAAGAGTCGTATTTTAGGTCCCAGGGCAGCAGGAGTCATTCATTTTGGCGCCACCTGCAGGAGTAAGCACTCGCTATTCTCCTTGCTTGCATTGCGTTGCATTATAAGCACTTCTCTCTCTGCTGAAATGTCATAATGTAATGTCTGCGTCTCTCTGTGAAAATGTCTTCTTTTTTTTCTTCAATGCCTCAGCCCACTGTTTAATGTGGCCAGGGTAAGCATGCTTACCAGCCAATCAGTAGTTCGTTCATTCCGATAAGAGCTACTGATTGGCTCTTATCACTTTCAAGTTCACTTAACATTTCACCTTACTTTCTCTCGCCCGGCAGAATAGCTTATGCCAGCTAGCTCAAACGATCTAAATAATAATAATCAATAAGGATAACTTGCTTGATTTTGTGAATATGGACATTACTGTCAGCGACCTAAAGGGATTTCGTAGACTGGACTGGACTGGAAAAACACAACTACTGGCTAAAGGCCACCACTCACCGATCTTCACACCCAGAAAGGGAGAGTCGCTAGGGGTTACAGCAAGCCTGGTATCGTATGAGCGGTTTATATGATTCGCGAGGCTGGTGGCGATCTGTGCTTGTTTATATGGTTTGAGTACTGCTGTACTGCTGGTTATGGCTCCTTATTTAAGACTTCCTCTGCTTTTACCTTTGTTTGGAGAAAGAGCTGCTTAATCAATCGCTGAGATAGGCCTAATGTCGCTGTCCGTGCCAGTGGTTCTGGACCAAAAGTGTTTGAGAGAGATAGAGATGTGATGTGATGTCAAGTGCCTGTGTGACAAAAGTGTGAAAAGAAAGTGTGTTGTGAGTTTACTATGGAGGATGGAAACGGTGTGTGTCTGTGTTGTGCGTGTGTGCGTTTGCGATGTTGAAACTGGACTTGTAGATTTCAGCAGGTTGGCTACTTGAAAAGATCTTGGTTCAAAAAAGATTGAACAATGAGCACCCCTGATATAGTCGAAACTGGCAACTGTTTTTTTTTTTTTGGTAATCTGATCACAAAGTGACTCTACAGTTTATTAGCGGGTTCTAGGGCATCAAAATTGCATTTCCTTGAAACTGCGTTCACTGATAGCGTGTATGTGTAATTATGTGTATTTCTATATCTTATGCTTACCCAATCTAAAAGCTCACGGCACGTGCCTGTTGTCTAGGTTGATGGGTGGTTTAGGTGGGGGGGGGGGGGGGGCCCAAAATGATATTCTGTCATGGGTCCCAGAATCTCTAGCGGCGCCCCTGGGCGTGAGCATTGCTTACTTTTATTTATTTTTGCTTTTTTGTTGTTAATAAAATAAAAAATTGTTGTTGTTAATAAAATATATAATAATAATATTAAATATAATATATGTTACTAATAATATGTTATTATATATATATTTAATATAATTATATATTTTATTAACAACAATTTTTTATTTTATTAACAACAAAAAAGCAAAGGGTGGCTACTTTGAGGAATCTAAAATATAAGACATATTTAGAGTTATTTCACACTTTATTGTTAAGTACATCATTCCACATGTGTTCATTCATAGTTTTGATGCCTTCAGTGAGAATCTACAATGTAAATAGTCATGAAAATAAAGGAAACACATTGAATGAGAAGGTGTGTCCAAACGTTTGGTCTGTACTGTATGTGTTTTGTGATGGTTTCTTGTACCTATATGTTTTGTGTGGACCCCAGGATGTATCCTAATGGAGATCCTAATAAATCAAACCAAACATGCCACACTGGTAGACGGGTGTCCAGGTTTTGCATTTTAGTTGTAAGAAATGAATGATAATCTAGGGAAGGTTAATGCCTGACATGAGTGAATCACACCTGTCTGGTCTCTCTCCTCCTCCTCAGGTTGTCTGGGAACAGCTGGGGCTCTGGTCTACGGTCTCCGCGCCTTCAAACAAGGAAAGACCCGACAGTCTCAGCTGCTGATGAGAGGGCGCATCTTTGCACAAGGCTTCACTGTAGTGGCTATCATCTTTGGCGTATTCACGACGGCTTTGAAGAACAAGTAGTGAAGACGCGAGCTGAAGCAGACCATTGCCAACTTACATCAACACTGTGAACTGTGGTGAAAGAAATGTGTTGTATATAATGTCTAGAATGATGAACAGATATTTAAAGGCCAACACAGATTTTTGGGGGCTTCCTTAACTGTGCTTTGGGCTGGCCCAGTGAGATCACACAGGCTCCATCTTCTGCAGATGGCAAGCAAGCAGGTCAACCTGTGTGCATAACTAGTTTAAGTAGTAAGTACAATACATTCACTTAATCAATCTGAGGAAACTGCTGCTTTCCGGATGAAGCCATCTCTTTCTCCACATCATCCCCTCATTAAAATGTAAACGTTAACCATTTGTGTGTTGTAATATTTGAAGAGTGAAAGAGTGTTCAAGTACAGACCAAATGATGACAACGTTTTGCTGGATAGAGAGACAGACCTCAGTTTGTTTTTATTGATGGACCAAGAGTTTCCCAGTTCCCGTGTGTAACGTTCTCTTATCTGTATGAGAATTCTTTTATATCCAAATAGGCAACATGTGATCACAGATTTAGGCAATACATTTGCGAAAAACGAGGGGTCTCCTAATTAATCATACATATTTCAAATAAAAACAGAATAGTGTACAACCTTTGTATGTTAATGATGTACTTCAAGCATGTTGTCAATGGCCATGACATGAGGACTGCTAAAACCAAAGCACAAACCCCCAATTATATGATTTCTTCTAAGGTGTATGGCACTCCACTGAGGATATACCAAGATTGTAAGGTTCTTTGGTCATAAACAAATTAATAATTTTTGTACAGACTTGTCACCCTGGGAAAAACATCTCGCCATAAAGCACAAACAGTGCCAGTAGTAAGGAATTAGATCAACAAGGCCACAAGCTCAAAGCATTAAAAAAAAAAAAAAGACATTTCTAGCTACCTTAAATAATTAAGAATATCATACATCTTAATTCTTCATTTTAACAACAGGCATGGGTGGTTACAATCTATTTCTAAGTAGTGCTGGACTGGACTGTTTTTTTGTAAGACTTCACAAACGAATACAATTAAAATATAGTTGAGTGATTAACGACCTAATCTGGCAATTTTTAGAAAATACAAAACTCAAAAACACATTTCACACATCCAAAATATTGGCAGAGGTTATCGTGCAAGTTAAGAGATAATTTTGACCTAATCACCTCTCGGTTGAAGCTGGAGGGAGGTTCGTTTACAGTAACAGTAAGTGACTTCAGTACTGGAGTAGTGAAATAAAGTATTGCGAGGGGGTATCAAAATCATTGAGCAGAGTCCTTCAACTTTTATCAAGAAAGTGAGGTATATTATATCAGTTGTATCAATTAAAATAAGGAATCACAGAAGAGGCAAATCATTTCCTCCCCCCCCACCTAAATTAGAAACATACCAAAAAAAGGATATGAAATTAAGAGCCCCATATCAAGGGCATACAATTGCTGCTCTGATTAAAGCAAATATGATTAACAACTTGAACAACTGTTAAAGTAATAGAAAGGACACCGTTCTTCCGGCCCCTAGCGGACCAGAGGCGTCTGCTTGAGGGAGATGAGCACTGAACGCATCCGGGACACGTCCTTGGCTGTCTTGTTGGTTTTGGGATTGAAGTCGCAGAGCCGGGCGACCCTCTCCCACTCGCTCCCGGGGCTGTCACCGGGGCTGTCACACTCGGCTAGGAAGGCCTCCTCTGACGCTCTGGAGGAGAGAGAGGACACCAGGGGAGGACAGGTGAGGCTCAACAACACACAGCATTTGGGAAGCATTTTTCCTCACTGCCGTGGCTTTGCCAAAAACTGGTTCTTTTTTTCCTTAAATGCACTTACAACATCTCATTCATGTGACTAGTATCCTACTATCCTTACATTAAAACCTGACTAGAGGGGGTTTCATATTTGAAGTCCATGCATTTCTGACAAATAACCACACGACTAAAAACTGTAAACTGCATTCCATGAACGTTAAACTGAAACTATGGACACTGACTGTCGACGATCATTACTTGTTACTTGTGTTACTTTGTCAGAAGTATCAAACACAACCTCCACCCCTCCCGACGTTGTTATTCACATGTTATACACCTGGGGGCATGCATAGGATGGGAAAAGGAACTAGCGGCAACTCGTACTAAGAGCAATACAGTACATCAAAAAGCGTGAGAGTTCTAAAACCTACACAAAGCCTATCACATCAGAGTGGGGCTGTTTGTAGAAAGCCTTATCAGCAATCCTAGTATGCAGGCCAGTAAGTAGGCCAAGAGTGCAGGGGGGGAAGAGAGGGAGACAGAGGGAGAACAGTGTCAGTGTCACACGAAAAAAGCACAGAGAAGTTAAGTGCAACCATGACAGAAGGAAGCCATAACGCCACAGAGAAGACCACAGCACTAATGAGATATCAAGAGTTAGAAAGTAATGACCTATGGGTCACAATTCCCCCTGTGTGGAACTGAACAGATCAAAATACAATTTTGGTTCACAGTCAAAATCGCCATATTGCAGACTGTGATGAACAGATGGAGGAACTCAGGCTATAGGCAGGATATAGTTTAGAGACTAGCCAGGTCGGTTTCAGACATGGCTTAAGTCTAATCCTAGATTAAAGAGCATCTTCAATGGACATTTTACGTCGAAAGTGTGATTTAGGCCAGGACTAGGCCTAAGCCCCGTCTGTGAAACCGGCCCAGTATGTGTAGCGTCTGATTGATTGTCTTAACGATTTCTCGCTTTGGTTTGTTGTGCCCAGGTTGGGTTGGCCTGGGCACACTACAAGCCTCTCATTAGGGGGTCATCTCAGTGCTTACAGGGACATTAAAAGTAGAAAGAGTTGTAGATGCAAACTGATACCGTGTCAGACTTGGACAGAGTCTGTTGGAAGCACAGGAAAAGGTTGGTGTTAGGACAGAAAAGAAAAACCCCACAGAGAATGGTTGAAGTTTTTTGACAAATAAAATGTAAAATACAGTGATTACAGTTCAAAGTGCAGACAAAGATGGAATTGAAAGGTGTTCGTTCTAGATTTAAAAATGAACATTGATGAAAGCGACAAAGAAACTCAATGGAAAATGCTTTTCTGTTCTGTCATGTTGGTTCTAACATAAGATGAACGTGGTATGATGTATGTCGATTGGTAATCAGTGCTCTCCAGAACAGTCAGTAATTTGGGTTACAAAACTGCTTAAAAGATACATGAACAACCCTATTAATAGTTATTAAACATGCGAGTTATGATCCGGTAATTAGCAATATCCATCTGTTACAAAAATCAGGCCAACGAAACATTCGAGCCCTTCAGCGAAATGAGGTCAGCTGTCAAAGTTCCAACTTTCCATTCAATTCATCAACTGACAAATCCTGTTCCCAAAATGACTATTAAACAGGAACATTCTCTTCTCTCTTTCATATTCTGCTTCCTCTTCTAGTGAAATAACAAGACTATAATAACATTCTGAGCATACTCTAAACTTTTTTTTGTGAACTATCAGGATCCATTCCAAGACACAGGCTCTCATGTATCAAGATAGGTGACCTCATCTACCCCCCCAGCACTGCTACCCCCCCAAGACTTCTACTGCCCCCCTTGTACTGCGTCTCCTGAGACACCCACTTTCCCCCTTTACTGTGTCCCCCTTCTACTGTTTCTCTATTTCTCCAGTGTCTATATACAAAATAAACAAAATAAATATATATACTGTATATATATATATATTAAAAAAAAAAATCCCTTCTATCACGGAGACTGCCAATGGCCCCGGGCCTGAGCTAGATTATTCTTCCTGCTACGACTGGTGGATTGATGATCGCTTTGGAATAAGCCGTTTGCTAAATGCCAAAAGTGTAAAATGTAAATGTAAAATGTAAATGACCCAATATTCACCTGTTGTTGGCCTTGTTTTTCTCCATCTGGTCGTTCTGGTGCATGTGCCAGTCTTCCAGCTCTTTCCTGGCCTTCTCCTTCCACTCTTCCTCTGCTGCCCTGGAGGCAGAGTCTTCCATGTCCACGGGAACACAAGGAGAGGATGCAGACAGTGAGCAGCAGAGTCAACGAACCGTTATAATACTGCTGCTAAGATGCATGACTTTGGTACTGGATAGTGTAGGCCTACACTCCCCTTTGCACATTTTGGTATCCAACTACTCGCTCCAATACCTCTGTAGAGGCACTAAGTAATCACTGTACTAATGGTGTTGTGTTAACAGTGTACGCTACGGTTCTGTTTGTAATTGTATTTACAACAACAGCGTTCGTAAATACGCTCTGAAAGCACCAGAGCACACACACTGGGTTCAACGTCATAAAGGGGACCAAGTAATTCGATTGGACAAGAGGCATTCCATGAGTCAGATGATGATCAGGTTTTCCAGAGCGAATTTTCCGAACGCAGCCATAATGTTAAGTGGACTCTCCAGGGCGCCTGCAGCCGCGTGTGTGTGTGTGCTCACCCAGCTCCTCCAGGCGGGCTACCTGCTCCTCCCTCCACTTGCGCAGACTCTCAGGCTCCTGCCTCAGCTGGTCCACCTGGGCGATGGCAGCGTAGCTGTCTGACGGACCATTGGACTCCTGAAGGGAGGAGAGGTGGGAGAGAGAGTTCACCATAAAACATCACAACTTAAAATCACAAACATCACAGATTAAAACACACATACGTTTCAAAATGGGGAGAGACCGGTTTGTAGTGATACTATTGCAGTTGGGCCTCACACTCCAAATACAGTTAGGAAAACCCATTGTTGAACCCAACCGAAAACATCTGATAACAGCTGATATAAAGCTTGATAAATCTGCGAGTGGAATTAACAGCAAACACAGGACAAGGTAGTTCCCTATATGTGGACCTACTTTTTACAACAATGTGGACACTTGATTCTGGACTGAGAAATATCGACATCATACTTGTCTCTTCTCCTGGTCATGCTTCCTTGACCAGCATACCTTTCACTTCAAGTATCAAACTCATTTACAGCCAGTTGACAAGAGCAGAAAAGCAGACTAACTAAATAACAAGAAAATTCTCACCTCAAACATGTCTCCGTTTACTGTGGCAGCAGGTTCCTCTTCAAAGTCATCTACCACCAGAAAAACAAAAAAAACTGCCTTTAACGTCACCAATTTTGCATGATCCCACACAAGCTACAGTCGCGTTACTTCGCTATACTTCTTTGACATGTGACAATGTGACACACGGGAATGCAGAAGCACCTGTTTGGGGGCAGTGTCTCTCTCTCTCTCTCTGGCACTGTCCATTTGACCTGAGTGAGGATCCCTCCCTTGTGGTTGTGGACACATTAACCCTAGCAGGTCCCACATTGGTCAGCACAGTAACTTCTAGTTCGCTCACAACTGGTGTTCATTGTATATCAATCATGGTCTACTACCAGTATGTTGTAGTAACAGAGAACCTTTCTAAAGTTATCTAGGCACAGCAGAGTAAACTGGATGGGTCACTAACTGGGGGCAGCAGGGCATCAAAGTGGGGCTCATCACATCGGAAAGCAGCTGCACACACAGACCCTAACACACACACCCTAACACACACACACCCTAACACACACCCTAACACACACACACCCTAACACACACACCCTCTCCACACACACCCTAACACACACACACCCTAACACACACACCCTCTCCACACACACACACACACACCCTAACACACACACACCCTAACACACACACACACACACACACACACACACACACACACACACACACACAGACACCCTAACACACACACACCCTAACACACACACACACACCCTAACACACACACACACCCTAACACACACACACACACACACACACACACACACACACACACCCTAACACACACACACACACACACACACACACACACACACACACACACACACACACCCCCTAACACACACACACACACACACACACACACACACCCTAACACACACACACACACACACACACGCACACGCACACAGACACACAGACACACACACACACACACACACGCACGCGCACACACACACACACACACACACACACACACACACACACACACACACACACACACACACACAAATAAATAACCCAAACTAATACATAGAAATAGATCGACGGAGACAGAAGAAGGTCCAGACAGTTAAGTAAGACATGGGTATAATCAGGCATAGGGATGATGGGATAATGGCATAACAAGACACAATAACCTACATGGAAAAATGTACTTGGGTAATTTCTAAAAACAGCAAGCTAACTTAGCTTAGCGTAAGCCTAGCGTAGCTTAGCGTCGCCTAGCGAAGTTTAGCGTAGCTTAGCCTAGCATAGCGTAGCATAGCATAGCATACCATATTCAACCGGAGGAGGTGATCCATCCTGCCGGGGCTGTTGCGGCACCACGGCGGCGTCTTCCAGAGCCCCGAACCCTTCATCGTCGTCATCGTCATTCTCTATCACGGCGATTTCGTTCTCTTGTTGGGCTAAAAAAGCTGCGGCCGGGTCCTCTTCATCATCCACGGGACCAGGAGGAGGAGGAGGATGGACTCCGTTGTTGTCAGAAGAGAAGCCCAGGTCGTCAGCCATCTTTCACAGAGAGAAACAAGTCAAGTGGATCCTCTGGGTTTGACTTTTACTGCCTTGACACGTGTGTCGACTCTCCTTCCGCAATGACTTTAGATATGAGCGGAGCCTAATGCTTTGACTACAGGACTATGGAGGACCAAGTCTGTCAAAATTAACAATAAATATATAGATAAATATATGAACAAATAAATTATTGAATACACACAATGAATGTGTGGAAAAGAATGAAAGTGGAAAACAAAGAGAGAGTTATGTACTGACTGACTCCCAACTGGACAGGATCAAGTGGTGGTGTGTGTTGTGTTGTTGTTGGACTCGGAGACCACCTTCTCAACTTTGTTGTTTTGTTTGATTGTGTCTCCATCTAGTGGGCACTTTGGTTAGTTGCAGGTTGTCCTGCGACTTCTGTGTTCTGTGTGAATGAATTATTATGGCCCTGATAAAAACTATAATTCAAAAATGTAACTACCATTGTGTGTTTTTCTCTGAATTTATTTATAAGCCATATATGTACAGCAAAAAAAACAAAACAGTAGACAAAAATGTGGACATGATTGTAGAAGTTGCTGAAACTGAAATAAAAACTAAGTAAAAAGAAAAGAAAAATAAGTACACTCTTATGTCAGGGAAAAGGGTTATAAGAAAAGAGCTTTCCCTGAGGAAGAATCATTTTAGATCCACGTAGAACCCATTTGGACTTCATGTAGAAGAACAAAAAAGAAAGGGACAGCCAAATACAACTCCTGTTACACTATGTTGGGAAAATGAACAAAAAAACCGGTTTGATTTAGGATTCATCATCAGTTAGAGTGCCATACATTGTCAATAAACACATAACATATTCACAAATCCCAATCTGGTTATTATGGCAGAAAACATGAACTGCTAAACTGAAGTAGCCTAGATGTGGTTCCGTAAAGAATTGACGTATTGATGCAGACAGAGGATACTATAATACTAGACAGGAGAGGATACTGTAATATAAGAAACTGCTAAACTGAAGCATGTGGTTCCCTGTAAAAAATGATGTATTGATGCAGACAGATACTATACTATAAAGAAACATAGCACGCCCCGTCATAGGACGGCTGGTCTGGGGTCAGTTGTGTGTTCCCCCACTCAGAGGTGAAAGTTGGGAGTCGGCGAGGGGGTAAAACCGATCCTAGATCAGCGCTTAACTGGGCAACTTGACAGACGCCGGGGATAAACCACGTGACTCGGTGACGTTCCTGTAGGATCCTACTAAAGGGTAACACAGGGAATGAGAGCACCCGCAGAGCCTCTGACGTCCCAGTCAAGGAAGTCCCAAGTTTCGGCTGGTTTTTACTTTTTTGATTTAGTTTTTTTATTTCATTTTAAGACCAAAGAATGTCCAGTGGACACAAGGAGGGCCAAGAGGTAATTCTAAAAAAAAAACTTTGAATTTTTTGCACATTCTAAATCCAAGGAATTTAAATAAGGGGTTTAAATAGCGTGTAAAAACGTTGTGAGTAGATTGTATATTATTGTTGCCACAAGTTTGTATGAAGTCTTGAGTTTTATAACGGCGTTGCATTGGTTTTCTCTTATAACTGGAAATTAGTAGAGTGTTTGCATGTTTTTTCTTTCCATTTTTAAAGTTGTATTGTAAAAGTGCTGCTTGGCGACATAGCGGCTCAGAGAGGTCCAGAGGTTTGCTCTGTCCTGATCGCCGCGGCCCTTGTTGCTTCTCCAGGCCTCTTGTCTTTCCTTATCTGATTCTGAGAATCCACTTTAGATTTCACTAGATTAATCGTAGTACTATTTCAACACTTAAACAAAAGATCCACACGCCCCATAACTCCGTAGCCTACCTCCTATTTTAAGACTGCACATTCTATCCATTCAAAAGTTGTCTTGCCATGTTTGCCAATAGCTCTGACAAAGGTAGGCTGTCATTGATCAGTTGTGTAAGTCACAATATTTCCAGCAGACACTGATTGTTACTGTACTGTCTCTGCCTATGGACGTCGGTAGTAGTCTACATAGTATGTGTACATGGACATACTTGCATGACACCCCCCATTCACTTGTGTATTGTGTAGTCTGCCTCAATCCATCGTGATGGCAAAATAACTGGGACACTATTTATTGTTATTAGTTAAACAAAGGGAACAGTGTTCCTGAAAACAAGGCAACAGAAGGTCCCAGGCCAGGGGCATGTAGAGTTCCTCACACTGTCATGCAGAGCCTCAGCAGTCATGGGCGAGAAGGCCTAATTGTCTATCTGTCTGTCTTTTTATCTTTTTCTTTTTGCCATTACTGTAACTTGTACCGTATGACCATGGTTATGTTTTCAGTTTGGTAAAATAGTCTCCACAAATTAGGCTGATAGTCCAAGGAGGTTATTTCAGCAATGTCTAAACGTGGTACCCTGAACCCTGCTATTCTGGGAATTGATACACACTTAAACTGGCCTCGGCTGACATTCAGCTCTCATTATTGAAGTGCTGAAAGAAGTGACTCTAAATGTACTAGTATACATTTCCCTTTTTTTCCATGACTTTCTTTTCTTTGTACCTGCCTACATTGGGATGTGTATGTCACCTTTAAACATGTTTTTAAGTCTTCTCTGGGCTGTCAGAGACATTTATAGCTTGCTGTTTTTTTTAATTTATTTTTTTAAGTGGAGATGTTATGTTATTTCGGCTTGTTAGTTGACAGGGTAGCAATTGTACTGTATCTAATATTAGTGACTTAAGTTTTATTTGTTTTACTCCAGTGAGAGAAGGCAAACAAGGTCCCCCTGCCTCTTTAAGTTACTGATGTCATATCCTAATTGCCGGTTTTGGTTATATTGTGCTGAAATGTACTTTATGCCCTCTGGAAGGAAGGAATGTAGAATTCCGTAGAATTCCGTATGCTTCAGTGCAGTCCAGGCCTTTTTTTTTTTCCTCTCCTTTTGTGATTCCTCTTATTCTATTGGCTTTCATGTGCTAAGACTAAGCGGTCGCCAAAAAATATGGGGAGTGGATGTTCCCTCTCTACCTCTCCTTCTCTCTCTCTCCTTCCCCTCTCTATCTCTCTCCCTCTCTCTCTCTACCCCCCTCTCCGTGACTCATGTGGGTGTTGAGCTGAAATAGTTTGGTGTAGTTTTACATTCCTTATATAGCCTCTGAGGAGCGTGGAGAGGCAAGGGCCTGCCTGTGTCACAAGGAGGGGGTAGGGTTTGCCAGCAGAGAGAGGGAGAGGGAGAGAGAGGGAGGGAGAGAGAGAGAGAGAGAGACTCAGCCTGCCTGCCTCAGCTCAGTTCACCAGCTCTCCTTTAGCTTTCCCCGAGGTTTGGGTTACCAGCCAGCCCCTCAGGACAAGGTAGGTTTGCATTGCAGTGTTGGAGGCAGCAGCAGCAGTCTGCCATGAAGAGTATCCAATACCTCGTAGCGAGGAGGGAGAGGAGGGAGAGGAGGGTGTTGGGGGTCCTGTGGGTAGCAGCAGTAGGCCTGTAACTCATTTGGCAAGTGCAAGTGTCATGGCCCTAAGGTCTCAAGCTGTCCTTGGTTCTTAAAATGAAAGGCTGTTTTTATGAGTTGTGCTGCCAGTTTGCTAATAGCCTGTGAGTTGTTAATTTAGGGCCAGGCCAACATTATTTAGTTGGACAAATGTTACACATGGGCCTACAGTGAAGGTAGTTTGATCATTTCTGGGCAGTGGAAAGCGATTTATTTTGTTGACTTACAATGCAATACCTCATGCTAATGAGATTGATCGTTAGGTAGAAGAATAGGAAAGCGCTTCACCCATTATCTGTAAGCAGATAATCATTATGTAAGATCTGCATTTCTAACTCACACTTCCACATAAATCAAGTAGGTATTGGTGTCACCGGTAATTTTGTGTGAAATCTCAAATGACACAGTATGCACAGATCTCATGTCAGAATTCAGCCTGTAATCCTTACAGGGGGGACACCGTACTGTGCACTTATGTCCAGTGAAAAGATCAGACAGTACGTGAGCTTAGCATTATAAGGTTCTATCTCCGTTTAGGGTAGTTCAGAGATATTGAGCGTCAAAGTTTTTACATTCCATTATGTTTTGTGAGATGGAACCTTTGTATTTTATTAATTACTAACTAAAACATGTCAACATTTTAAAAAATAACACCACACAGGCATTAACAAACACCTAATGGATCAGATTATGTAAAAAACAAAATTCTGACCAAAAATGGAGATAGAACCTTATAATTCTAACGTCACAAGTAGTCCCTCAGCCCACAGGTGTGTAGCTAGATGCTGCTGGGGAGATGCAAATAGCACTGTAGACATGAGTGACCTTTGAACCTTTGCAATTAGACGCAGGGTTTCCCAAAAGGTGGGGAACACACTGGTGGTTGTGGCCCAAGACTAGGTCCTGGTTCCAGACATTGGTTTTGTTTTGTTTGCTTGTTGGATCACAAGCAATGTCCAGAAGCCTTAGGGGGGTCATGCTGCCAAAAAGGTTATTGTTGAGGTCACAGTGGAGGAATTGTGTGACTTCTGATGTGTGGTAACTGTACACTAGGTAGGCTCATACCTGGATATTATTTTGGTATGTTAACAATGTCCTCATGGGGGCTGGTCCACTCAGATATGCACATCATACATACATCCTTACCCTGCAGCAGATGGCAGATTGACCTGCGTTAATGTAATGTCCTCTATCGCTATGTATGTTTGAGTTAGTAGTGAGATTCCATTAAAGAAGCATTGATACATACTGTACTTGACTGTTTCTGCATTCAACCATGACACATGGGTCGGTTGGGTTGGATAACGACCATATCTGCAATTTCACATTTCTGCAACTGCAGAAGTCTGTACTTGTACTCTGCAATAAAGTTGAATGTAATTATCTAATCTAATCTAATGTCTGCCTGCGGCTAACCCACCATGCCTCTGTCTCCCCTCTCCCCCCCCCAGGCCATGAATGTGTACTGTATAACCCTGGACTAACCTACCATGTCTCTGTCTCCCCTCTCCCCCCCCAGGCCATGAATGTGTACCATATAACCCTGGACTAACCTACCATGTCTCTGTCTCCCCTCTCCCCCCCCAGGCCATGAATGTGTACTGTATAACCCTGGACTAACTCACCATGCCTCTGCGTCTCCCCTCTCCCCCCCCAGGCCATGAATGTGTACTGTATAACCCTGGACTAACTCACCATGCCTCTGTCTCCCCTCTCCCCCCCAGGCCATGAATGTGTACTGTATAACCCTGGACTAACCCACCATCCCTCTGTGTCTCCCCTCTCCCCCCCAGGCCATGAATGTGTACCATATAACCCTGGACTAACTCACCATGCCTCTGTCTCCCATCTCCCCGCAGGCCATGAATGTGTACTGTATAACCCTGGACTAACCCACCATGCCTCTGTCTCCCTTCTCCCCTCCCAGGCCATGAATGTGTACCATATAACCCTGGACTAACTCACCATGCCTCTGTCTCTCCTCTCCCTCCACCAGGCCATGAATGTGTACCATATAACCCTGGACTAACTCACCATGCCTCTGTCTCCCATCTCCCCCCCAGGCCATGAATGTGTACCATATAACCCTGGACTAACTCACCATGCCTCTCTCCCCTCTCCCCACCAGGCCATGAATGTGTACCATATAACCCTGGTCTAACCCACCATACCTCTGTCTCCCTTCTCCCTCCCCAGGCCATGAATGTGTACCATATAACCCTGGTCTAACTCACCATACCTCTCTCCCCTCTCCCCCCCCAGGCCATGAATGTGTACCATATAACCCTGGAGGGCCCAGCGCCGTGGGGCTTCAGGCTGCAGGGTGGCAAGGACTTCAGTATGCCTCTCACTGTGTCGAGGGTAAGAGAGCTCCAAAAGTGTGTGTGGTGTGTGTGTGTGGCCTTATTCTATTATAGCAAATTGGATGACTGTGGTTAATATTCAATTTGCCCAACTCAATCTAACATGGATAGGTTAAGGATGTTTACTACGTCCTGTACCCACGATAATCGAATGTGCCCACCCTGTAGTCACGGATGCTACAACTCGACGCAACTAATGTAAACCTACAATCACGGAAGACAAAAACAGCAAACAGTTTAGGGGCCGGTTTCACAGACAAGGCTTAAGCCTAATCCTAGACTAAAAAACATTTTCAATGGAGATTTTACATTGAAAGTGTGATTTAGTCCAGGACTAGGCTTAAGCCTTGTCTCTGAAACCGGCCCTAGAAGTATTTTACGCCCATGGGTCTGGTTGGTATATCTGTGAGTTGCAGTGTTGGATCTTTGTTGGTTTGTTTTTTGTTAGGATTTTCATTCTTTTGAAAAAACAACTTTGTTTCAAGCGGGTGCCTCCATTTTCCTCACTTTTGCTGGACCGCACATGCACAGTTTCCCGCCGTTCAGAAACCTGACACCACCCCATCATCATTCTGACATGGATGCTATTGGCTAGCAGCCAGACATGAGACTTGATACGAGGTTTCTATTGGAAATACAGTTTTGGAACTCTTAATATAATCTCTTTGACTGAACGAGCAGATTGTCATGTAGTTGTAGGTACTCACACCGGAAGCTTTACGATCCAGGACATCTGAAGCCATGGCCCTTTACTGGGGTACGGAGGTCAAGTTTCCCTGTTGACCCTCCACTACAAATAGCGTACCGTTGGACGCATTCAACATTGGCTGTTGTTGTTATTTTTATGTTTCAATAAACCTTTTCATGAGTTTGGGGTGTCATTATCAAACTAGTAAGTCATCACCCTCAATTACCTACTTCATAGTTAATACGATAATTGGAAAACTCATTGGAAATATTGGAAACGATGCAGGCTTAAAGGGGGAATGGTATTTATTTGACCAGTGTGAGTGCGTTCTGTGCAGCAGAAGTACAGTTTGTTTTTGTACAAGTACATTTTATTTACATTTTCTTTCCTCAAAATCCAAGGGAAAACCATCCTCCCCTCCCGCAATGGACCCGCCTCAACTGGTGGTATGTTGAGTCTGTCTCTGCATGGTCTGACCAGTAATGACCATAGTCCTACCAGTAACGACCATAATAATAATAATAACTTCATTTGTATAGCGCTTTTCCTGCAAACGTTGCAGCTCAAAGTGCTTTATATAGTGCTCATAGTCCTACCAGTAACGACCATAGTCCTACCAGTGTTGACCATTGTTGAGACTACCTTTACCTGACCAGTGTGGTGCATTCTGGGTAGCAGATGTACAGTTTTGCTTTGTTTATTTACATTTTCTTTCCTCAAAATCCAAGGGAGAACCATCCTCCCCTCCCCCAATGGACCCGCCCCCAATGGTGTGTATGTAGAGTCTGTCTGTCTCTGCATCTGCATGTAGTTCCATTGGTCTGTATTCGTGTCCATGTTCTGTGTTTTCGGCAGGCTAGGCCTGGCTAGGCCAACCAGATGGACACCATTTCAAAGCAGCTATTTTAGTAACGCTGTTGGGTAGGCTAAGTTAGGATGCTCTCTCTCTCTCTCTCTCTCTCTCTCTCTCTCTCTCTCTCTCTCTCTCTCTCTCTCTCTCTCTCTCTCTCTCTCTCTCTCTCTTTCTTCTCCTTCTCCTTAATTTGGCAATAAATTGAATTTGAAGCCAGAGTTCCAGGTGGTCAATAATCAAGGCCCTGTGAAACAGACCAAACAGTCAAGACTGGGGTTTGATTGTACTGACATGAACAGGAGAGTGGCACATTCCTCCACATTTAATTATTGTTCCTCAGAATCAAAGTAGTGTGGCATACATCAGTGGCAGTTTCAGGTAAATTCATATGTCACGACTACTGTATTTACCAAAATTTAGACATTTTTCGTTCTTGTGAACAACAACTTTGTTTCAAGCGGGTGCCTCCATTTTCCTCACTTTTGCTGGACTGCACATGTGCAGATTCCCACCGTTTGGAAACTTGACACCACCCCATCGTCATTCTGATATGGGTGCTATTGGCTAGCAGCCGGCATGAGACTGCCTACAAGCGTGATACGAGATTTATTTTGGAAATGCAGTTTCGGAACTCTTAGTATAATCTCTTTGACTATTATTTTGTGCACTCAGTGTAGTACCAGCTGTAGCTAGTCTATCCTTTTGATTGGATGACCAAGTCTTGATTGGATGACCAGGGTTTTAGTATCACAATGGCTATATTTGGTGTTGGGCCGGTGCTCTTCAGAGACAATCATTTTGACACCTTAAAAAAAAAACAGCCTTAAAGGGAAAAATCATGTAATGGAGATCTGGGGAGAATGTTCCTAACTCTGTGCAGTACCGTGGTCCTACCAGTGTTGACCATTGTCGAGACTACCTTTACCTGACCAGTGTGGTGCATTCTGGGTAGCAGATGTACAGTTTTGCTTTGTTATTTACGTTTTCCTTCCTCAAAATCCAAGGGAGAACCATCCTCCCCTCCCCCAATGGACCCGCCCCCAATGGTGTGTATGTAGAGTCTGTCTGTCTCTGCATCTGCATGTAGTTCCATCGGTCTGTATTCGTGTCCATGTTCTGTGTTTTCTGCAGGCTAGGCTAGCTAGTCTACGCCATCAACCACCCACAGGATGGATACCATTTCAAAGCAGCTATTTTAAAAGTGGCTATCTTGGAGTGCAATATAACCTCCGTCACCCCCAAGATGATCCTTTCCGGTGGTGATAATGATGTCACCTATTGTTCGTGCCTTTGGACAGTAATCGAATAGGACAAGACAGTTGTTGAGGGGGGGGAATATGTGATTAAGTGTAATTAAACCCATGTTGCAGCTGCATTCTTCTGAGGTGTGTCAGTGCTAGGGCCTGATATCATGCAATGAGCCTCCCGGTTAGGATTGCTTCACGTTTGCCCGATTCTCTCCTCACAAGGACATGTTGCGGTTTGTTTAGCCCTGCCTCGGAGCACGTTGTGATCTGTTTTAGGTCATTGCATCTTTTGCTAAATGGACTCTCTGATACTCTAGATACGTAAACTACTCCCGGCATTACAATGAATAGCACCCAGCCTGAATTTCCAGTCCTTATGAGGAGCATTTGCTTTTTCATGTACTGTGTTTTACACACTGTTGCTTGCCTACACACACACACACACACACACACACACACACACACACACACACACACACACTCACGTCCCAACCTTGCAGCTATTGGACATCCAGAGCTGGGACTCTATAATACACTCATGTGCGTGCGTTAATGTTAGAATGGTTGATGAGGCCCTGTGCAGCAGGCAGCAGTTAAAACAGCCTGTCGGTACATGTTATCTGTGTCTCTACCTGACTGTCTCTAACGAGCTTCAAGGTAACGTAACAGAACGGTTTCTTTGGATGTATGACAGTTTTTTTCTTTTTTTCTTCTTCTTCACAAACAAGATCAAACAAATAAATAAATAAATAAAAAAGAAGGGGAAAAAAAGAAAGAAAACGTATCTGAGGAATGAAAAACAAAACCGTGCGTCGGAGGGCTGCCGTTGAGATATTGGAATGTCCGTTAAGGGCTAGGCGAGGATCATGGGGGGATATCACAGGGTGAAAGAAAGTTGAGGGAGCCATAGTGGAATCAAATCATCTCTGCTTTAAGTGGCTGTAATAGGAAAATGCTGATGAAAGCTTCTGACTAAAGATCAGTCAGCAGACTACCTGTTTCTCCGCAATCCATACACATGTGACTGTCTCGTACTTGAAAACTGGCTAACATTTTTGTACAATGACACCTTGTATTGATGTCTAGGGTTGGCATAGACAGCCTATTGGTTTTTAACATAATATTTTAACATTGTCTGTGAACTCGTAGTAGGCACATCGTTTGGCTAGGGGCTGCATGCTACGCTAACTTCATACCGCGTTTGACCGCTCTCGGTCTCGGGTCTGTGGGGGCGGTGATGTCATGGGTGGTGAGTGACATAATGACCGGTAAGTGTCTAATATATATGTTCGCTTGTTCCAGTCACTCTGCCCTGGGGGTGGTGTGGGGCGGGTAAACACGTGAGTCACATTGTACTGCGGCGTTCCTGTGCTTGGTCCCCCCCCCCCCCAGAGACACGGCTTGTCGTCATAAATGACTACACTGTGAATCACTACGAGTCCAACCGAGGGTTTATATCCCCTAAATGGGTTGTATCCATACAGACATGTATCCCTGACAGAAAGTAGTGTCACACTAGCAGCCAGGTTTTCCCCCCCTCAGGCTCTGTCTGGCAGGGCCCGGCAGTATAGTAAGTGATTTGTGTGGGTGGTCTGTCGAAAAAGGTCTGTTTTAAAGGCCCTGGAGGTATCCGTTTTTACCCCCGAAGAGTCTTGTCAAATAAGTTGATGGCGGGGGTAAAGAACAGGCGGGCTGACAGGACCAAAGCTGCTGGATGATCCCTCCAGGCCGAGAGATGGACAGAGATAAGCCTCGAGAAAGACGGATAGTGTGTGAGAGAGTGTGTGTTTCTGGAGATAACGTTATTTAACACAGATTTGTGGAGGTTGGGGATTTATCGGCCGGATTCTAAAGGATGACTCTGTTTATGAGTTTTGGTCTGGACACTACTGATTTAGTGTCCATTAGTAACTTTTTATATAGTCATTTATCCAAGTTGTAAATGGGGATTGTTTTATTCTTTTTTTTTTTTTTGTTCATCTGGTATTGATTTAGGTGTGTGTGTGTGTGTGTGTGTGTGTGTGTGTGTGTGTGTGAGGTGTGTGAGGTGTGTGTGTGTGAGGTGAGTGAGTGTGTGTGTGTGTGTGGAAGGGAATTGTATGTCTGTCAATGCTCTGCTTCCTTCCTCCCTTCACTGTAATCTAGGCTCGGGCCGCTGTGTTTCCTCCGAATTCCTGGGATGTTTCACATATCCATCCTGCTCCTGGCAACAAACAACGTCTTTGTCTGAACCCAGCAGCGTCCAGTACGTCCTTCACACATACTTTTTTCCCACCAGATGACGACATGGCTCATCAAATCTCTCAGGAATACTTTCCCAGTGAAGTCATTGGAAGTGAAGCCACCTCAAGACGGATCGTCTGACAGAACCGGCCGCTGCTCAGAACCCAGAACCTTCAGAACAATACACTCTGTCCCTTAAATCCTCCGGCTTTGTGAGGTCATAAACCCCTACTTAGCTTTGAGCAACACAGAGTCATCTGGTTCCTATCGACGAGCACATGCCACACTGGCTGAAATCAAACGTGTGTGTGATGAGGAAATTGCAGATGAGGTCATGTTAATAAGCAAGTGGCGAGATTGGTTAAGCGCCTCTCGCCAGCGACCGGGCCTGTGCATGTGTCATGGAGTCTCTCTCTCCCAGGGTTGAGTTTCACCATGGGTGTGTCCTTGTCTTGTCTAGACCATCTGCTGATCACACACACACACACTCACTCACTCAAACAGAGAGGTGAATTAATAATGCAGTGCCGACTGAAACATTGCCCTGAAGAGTAAAGTCTACGACGGCTGGTTAAACTTGCATGGCCTGTGTGTTGTGATCGTTACACTACTATTTCACCCTGAGTTAGTGCTGAATGTTCTCACTGTGGCCCCAGACCCCTGGACCCCCTCTGGACCAGCAGCAACCAGCAACCAGCAGCAGCGGCAGAAGGGTTTTGCTTTCAATTTCTCAGAGGGATATTTATGGCCTTGCATCAGCTGTGCCGAGTGATGTAAGGGGAAGATGTGTGTGTGTGTGTGTGTGTGTGTGTGTGTGTGTGTGCCTTGACTTCCAGCCCTGAAATGGCAATGGAAAGAGTAAAAGACCAGTTAACTGCCGGTTAGACAGCCTAAGGCAGGGGTCTCCAGTTGGACCGAAGGGCAGGCGCGCAGGCCGTGAGGAGCAGAGAAACACTAATATTGTTAATAATAATAATAATAACGTATTATGTCTCCAACTGTAGTCCAGCGGTCATTTCAGGGAAGCAGTGAAGAGGTGGGTTAGATCAAGGCACTGTAGCGTTGGCTACCCCCTTTGAAATACTAGAGCATACCGAAAATAACTCTGAGCGAGCTGCTTTGAACACACACTATCTATTCTGCGAAAAAAAGAAAAAATCATTACGGTGATTAAGCCCTCAAATCCCATAAGTGCTGCAAAAATATATATTTTTTAACTTGGTTACTCACTGTCTATTGATATTTTTTTTTCTTCTTTCTTTTAATGCAGAGGTCTCTGGCCTGTTGTTGCGTGTGTGCTCCTAACAGATGTGCCGTAATATTGACGAAGAAAAGCCATTTTGACATATTACAGGGTGTCAAACACACGTGTGACCCCACTGCTCCCTGCTGCGGTGTGTGTGTGGTGCGTGTGTGGTGCGTGTGTGGTGCGTGCGTACGGGTGTGTGTGTACGGAGATGGAACATGTTTTCCTCTGTCCTTCTCAGTATTGACAACCTGCAGGGGGTGTAGTGTTTCCCCCCGCCCCCCTACTACCCCAAAGCTCTGAGCACAGCAACTTCACTGCCGCCTTCTCAAGTGAGGGAGCAGCTGTGGTCTGAACTGAGCCAGGAAGACAGGTGCCTATATCCGTCACTGGTTCAACACACGCACGCAACACATTACACACACACATACACACACCTACACCTGTTCTCGCCTGTATCTCATTCTTACCAATCCAACATTGCTCCCCTCACCTCTCACCCTTTGATCTCCCCTCCCTCCCACCATACCTCCCTGTCACCCTCTCCTACCGCGTTCTCGTTGCCACTCGGAGTCTATTCTCCTCTTTTTTACTACGAGTTTCTCTCCTTCACTTGTTTTCTCTTTCACCCCGTCCGTCTGTCCCTCAGTGCTGTCAGCGCTGTCCTATCCTGTTTCTCCTCTCTCCGTAGAACGCCTTCTCCTCTCTTCCTGGCCAGCCACGGTCCTTCCTTCCTCTCGGAGTTATAAGACATGAGTTAGGGCCGCGGCGGTTCCGTTCTCGAACACACATGCAGCCCAAACGTTTAAGAAGCTGTAACAACATAAAGAATTACTACGGCCTCTCTCTTTCATCCTCTCTAATTGCTTCCAGCGAGCACTGCGACGTCGTTTATTCGATTTATGTTAGAACTTGGCTTCAGATTCGAAGTGCTTTTTATATAAGAGGGATTCATATGATGGTCTTGTGATTATTATTATTCTATTTTTTTTATTGATTTTCTCCGAAGATGTTTTCGGTTTTCTCTGCTGCATGTTCTACAGTACCGCCACTTTTCAGTTTTTAACTTTCTTCAGCTATTGGAATAATATTACCCTGCCTCCTCTCTCATGGAGCTGTTTGTATAACGTGCCTAATGAAAGCGGTGAGTCTGATAGCTTAGTGGAACAAGGCAGAAACCTATTGATTCAGTGGTTGCTGAATCCCCCCCCCCCCCAACCGTTTGATGAGTCAATGTCTACAGGGATCCGTGACATCAGAGAGTACTCCTGACGGGGCTGGGCCTGGAAGCCTGGCAGCCTGGCTCGCAGTCACTTATCTGATGTTGAACACTTTGTACTCCAGTTATCTGAGACTTTGACACAAGTCTTGAGTTTCATTAAGCCTCCGGGACACGCTGACTAAGCCCTTACTAAACACAATTTGCCAACTCGGCTCTGCGATATCAAAGCTTTTGAAAAAGGGCACGGCGGGGAGTCAGTCTGGTCGCTGCGCCTCCGCCGCGTGTTCCTACTGAGGGCGGCGGCGGCAACGGCGGTGACGGCTCTAACTCTACGTTTGTTGTCAGCTGCAGCACCGACTGACAACCGTTCCGAATGACATCATGCAGCACGTGTCTATTAAAAGCCTAATGGGGTACCTGACAGGGCTGGTGGTGTGAGACCCGCAGCGCTCCGGTACAACGTGAGGGGGGATCGGTACAACGTGAAGGGGGATATAGGCACCATCTGGTCACCCAGCCACTGTGTCTGTTCCAAGTTAACTTCAAAAGCTGCAGGCCACATCTGCAGTGTATCATAAGAGGTGATGTCATTGTCAGATAACCCGTAACTCCCCCCCCCTCTCCCGATCTTAATTGTACTGACAGGTCATCTGTCACTTTACAGATCATTGGGTGCTGATAACAGATTCCAACTCAAACACAAGTGTGTCTGGATAATGTATGTTTAGTCATTGAAACAGTAGATTGCTGTGAAAAAAACGTGTTCCTCAGTGAGTTGTGGATACGTGACAGTAATATTATCTTTTGTTGATTTTACTGGTTTTGTTTGCATATTGCAAAATGTCAGTGTTCACTCTGTCAATATGTACCCATTTAAAAACAAATATATCCACTAGTATTCCCTAAATGTATGAGTTTGCTAATGGAGTTCATAATGGGGTTCATATTTTTTGAATTATTGTGTTGCAAAAGTCTTTAAGTATTTAAGTATTTAAGACTTTAACCGTTACGCAATAGCCTCCTTTCTGGGACCATATGTGAATAAGCTCCTAACTCTGCAGCGTTGATGGATCTGATGTTCTTTCTATACTCCGCCGAAAACATTCCAACACATGATCGATGGAAACATCAATATTATTACATTTCACATGTATTTATGCAGCTGTACTGCTGGGTGAAATGGTGAAACCGAGCAGTGCTCAGTCATTTCATGGGTAGCAACCGTGTACATGTCTTAAGTGGTCGTTATAAGCATTATGAAACAACGTTTCACCACGTGCCATTTAACAAAACAAAGGAATGGAATTGGAATGGAATGGAATGCGAGTCGTCGTCATCCCCTGTCCTGTTTGGTGTCCACATTGCGACATTGTTTTGTCCTTTTCATGTGAAAAGATTCGTAGAGAATGATACACTTTAGGAATCTTATCTCCTCTGGAATCTTATCCTCATCTCTTATCTCTTTATCTCTCTTGCTCTATCTCTCTGTCTGTCTCTCTCTGTCGCCCTCTAGCTGACCCCCGGGGGTAAGGCGGCCCAGGCCGGGGTCGGGGTCGGAGACTGGGTGGTGTCCATCGGTGATGTAAATGCAGAGGAGATGACCCACGTGGAGGCACAGAACAAGATCAGGGCAGCGGAGGAGTCTCTCAGCCTCACCCTCAGCAAGTAAGACACCACACCACACCACACCACAGCCCAACACACCACACCACACCACACCACAGCCCAACACAGCACAGCCCAACACACCACAGCCCAACACACCACAGCCCAACACACCACACCACACCTCACCACAGCACACCACCTCACACCTCACCACACCACACCACACCTCACCTCACCACACCACACCAGGCCACACCACACCACAGCCCAACACACCACACCACACCACAGCCCAACACAGCCCAACACAGCCCAACACACCACACCTCACCACACCACACCACACCACCACACCACACCACACCTACCACACCAGGCCACACCACACCACAGCCCAACACAGCCCAACTCACCACACCACACCACACCACACCACACCACACCACAGCCCAACACACCACACCTCACCACACCACCTCACACCTCACCACACCACACCACACCACACCTCACCACACCACACCTACCACACCAGGCCACACCACAGCCCACCACACCACTCCTCACCACACCACACCAGGCCACACCACACCACACCACAACACACCACAGCCCAACACACCACACCACACCTCACCACACCACACCACAGCCCAACACACCACACCATACCATGTCACACACCACACCACACCACACCACACCATGCCACACCACACTACACTACACCACACCATACCACACCACACCACACCACACCAGGCCACACCACACCACACCACACCACACCACAGCCCAACACACCACACCATACCATACTATACCATACAGACAAACTTGCTCACCCTCACCCTGACCAAGTGAGGCATTCACTGTCACTCTCAGCATTGTTAACATAGCATGGAATCCTAGTTTTCAGATGAGATATCAGGTGAATAACGGCAGCTATGTTTCTGTCCTGGACGCCTCATTGCACCATATTGCACAAACCACTAAGCCACTGAGTCAGACTCCCACAGGAGGGCAATGCGCTTTTGTTCATTTGAAAATCAATTGCAGATCGTTATAAACACGAGTAGAGAAGGGTGAGTCAGGTGTTTTTCTTTAATTGAAGTCATTCATGTAGATTAAAAACGTTTTTTTTTGTGTGCTAAATAAAGCCAAGCACACAGATCATTTTGCATAGCTATTTTATTCTCGGTGGGATAACAACATATTTGTTAGAAAAGTGTAAGTTACTAGACTCTCCCCTTTTTTGATAGTGTCTCATGGTCGCGAGCCAAAGCAAAGGTGTCTCATCAACAGCTTCATTGTAACTGAGATGTATTTCTCTCAAAGGCTTGATTGGAAAAGAGTCGTACAAGTGCGGTGTGATGTTGTTTGAATAGTTCACCAGAGAGGATCTGTGCATGTTCAACTAAACACACGGCACAGACTGTCAGCTGCATACATTACCGTGTAAGTGTCAGCTGGTTGCAACATGCAAACGCTACTTTTACAGCCATGGCTGGCTGAAGATAGCACACCTAATTATTGCGTGTCAACCGAATCGCAGTTGACGTCTAATAAATCTAGCTTGGGAGCTCGTTGATAGTCTCGGTGTCTTTTAGTAGGAGGCTATCCAAATAAAGCAAGATGAGTTGGGCCATACTCGTACCCGGGCATGTGGGTGGTGACTTTGGTACATTGACTCTCTCTATCTCTCTGATAGTGGCAGGCCCCAGCGTTTCCTTGGCCATTATTAGATTTAAAGGAGTACACAACAAGCCCCTGGGCTCTGTACTGTTCTCACACGCAGGCACATCCTCTCGAGACACATTTCCCCTGACATAAACAGCCAGGCCTCTTGCTGACTCTGACAGTTTATTTTTTTTCTTGTAGAAAGAGGTCACATGCTGTAGCCTAAGGCCCTGAACAGACCCCAAATGTCTGAGAGATAGGGAGAGAGGGAGGAAGGGGGAGGGGGAGAGAGAGAGAGGAAGGGAGTGGGAGAGAGGGGGAGAGAGGGAGGAAGAGGGAGGGAGAGAGAGAGGGAGGGAGACATGGAGGGAGGGAGGGAGGGAGGGAGGGGGGGGAGAAAGAGAGGGAGGGGGAGAAAGAGAGGGAGAGACGGAGACGGAGAGGGAGGGAGGGAGAGAGAGAGAGGGAAGGAAGGAGGGAGAGAGAGAGAGGGAGGGAGGAAGGGGGAGGGGGAGAGAGAGAGAGGAAGAGAGTGGGAGAGAGTAGGAGAGAGGGAGGAAGAGGGAGGGAGAGAGAGAGGGAGGGAGGGAGGGAGGGAGAGACAGACAGACAGAGAGGGAGGGAGGGAGAGGGAGAGAGAGGGAGGGAGGGAGAGAGAGGGAAGGAAGGAGGGAGAGAGGCCTCATCCGGAACTGGGATGTGTGTCATGGCTCTGTGGTTTAAAGGGCTGAGTAATATAATCAGACGTGTGATGGTCTCTGATGATGCAAGATGGATGATGGGAGGGTTGGTGTTCCTCCTCGACCAGACGTACCCTGTTATTAGGGGCCTGGGAATCGGGCCGTGTTTGTGGCGAACAACCACAGGGGGTGTTAAACAGAGTTTGCCCAAAAGCTCAGGCCAGGGCCACCTAGCTAAAAGTGGGTCAGTGAGTCCAGGGCTACGTTCAACATTTCAGACCCCTGTCTTCCACAAACAGAGTATGCTTTGGCCAGGTCGTGTGGCAGGTGTGTGTGTGTATGCGTCAGTGTTGTCATTTCCCCCCGGCTCATTGTAGATCTATCCGGTGTGGCATGTAGGCGTGTTAGTTTTTTCCCTTCCCAGTAAACTTTGTGTAGAGGAAGCTGGAGTGAACAGAGCACGGATGTTAGCTAGGCTAGCACACGTCAACACTAACGATAACGCTTTATCTACTCTGCGCTGAGCCCAGAGGACAGGAAGTGTGTGTGTGTGTGTGTGTGTGTGTGTGAGGTGTGTGAGGTGTGCGTGTGTGTGTGCCTGTGTGAGGTGTGTGTGTGTGTGTGTGTGTGCGTGTGAGGTGTGTGTGTGAGGTGTGTAAGGTGTGTGTGTGTGTGTGTGTGCCTGTGTGTGAGGTGTGTGTGTGTGTGTGTGCCTGTGTGTGAGGTGTGTGTGTGGTGCTAAGTGTTTGTTTACTGTTGTTTAGTGATCATATGGGTCCCAGTGTGTGTGCGCAGTGTTATTGGGTATTGAATGCATCTCTGGGGTGTGGTGTCCTTAATGTGACAGGTCTGTACAAGCCAGCCTGGTTGCTTAGCAGCAGACATACTTTTCTTTGCCCTCCCCCTCTCTGTCATTTTTCCCCTCCCTTCGTTTCTTGGATCCTTTGAGAGAAAACGAAATGATTCACATTCCTCTTCTCCTCTTTCCCGTCACTCTGTTCTCTCACTTTCTCACGCTCCCGTTTTGAGTCGCGTCGTTTTTTTTTCTTTCTTTCTAAAACACTTGTTGATGCTAGACGTGACCAGGTGTTTTTTCAAAAATGTTTCTTCTCCTAGTTTTTGAGAAGCTTCCACAGTTCCTCGTCGCCTTCAAATGGGAGGACAGTGACGATGGTTATGAATTATGAGGCGTTGCTCGGTCCAGAGCCTAGTTATGTTCAAAGGACATGATAGAGTATCATGTCGTTTTTTTTGTTATGCACAGGGTTCATTTTTTTCGCCATTAATCTTTCTCTAGGAAGTGGGAAAAACAAAGAGAGTGAAAGTTTATGATGAAGCTCCACCCTGCAATCCATCATTCATACTCCAGAGAGGCACAAAGGGGCCTCATATGTCACTGTTTCACTGTCAGTGACCTGCGTGGAGGTTGTGGCTTGAATATGTTGATGGTACGACCTTGAAAACCCTGTACGTCCCCTCCTCTGACTGGCTTCCATCAGGGTGATTAGAGTCAGGCTGGAGGATGTTCAATCGTACCCACTGTAGTATAGAAGCTCCCAAATGTCTATTGGTCTATCTTTGTTTTGTATTTGTATCTATTTTTGATTTTTATATTAGCCTATTATTCAATTGTCACTTTATTTTGTTGTTGTAGTTTTTTTGTGGTCTGAGCTGCTGTAACACCTGAATTCTATCTATCTATCTATCTTTCTATCTCTCTATCTATCTCTCTATCTATCTATCTATCTATCTATCTCTCTATCTCTCTATCTATCTATCTATCTATCTATCTATCTATCTATCTATCTATCTATCTATCTATCTATCTATCTATCATGTTCTCTGGGTCAGTTTGGTGAGCTATCTCAGACCACAGACGGGGTTGTTTGGCAGCAGAGCATGTAGTGCATTAGTGAGAAATAATGAGTGTTGAAATGTGGAGGGAAATGATTACACAGAGGGTGTGGATCACGTCCCCGTCCAGGTCAGCCTCAGTTCATTAAGGCCTCTTGATTTATCTGATTTGGTCCCAGAGGCAATGACTCTGCCTTTCTCCCCCCTGCACTACTCCAGTTGTGTTCTCATGGCCAAAAGAAACACACACACACACACACACACACACATACAGTAACTGCGCTATGTTTTCTGTTTCCCACACCATGTTCAAGAGTGTCAAACACTTAACGCCTGGTACCATTTGCTTGTGTTGTGAAATATGTCAACAGTCTTAAGACACTAGGCGAGGTTCAGGTGAGGTACTTTGAACTTCCTCCCTGACAGTTGCAGCCGCTTAACTTGTCACTTATCCCCTACAACTCTGACAGAGTCATATCAGGCTCCCCCCTCCCCCCCCCCCCTCTCCTTTCTCCCTCTTGCATTCTCTCTCTCTCTCTCTCTCTCTGTTCTCTATCTTAGACAGCCTTGTTGTACTTTGTCATCCTGTGTAGAATGCTAGTCTGTCAATGACGGGGGGGCAGGCCGTAATTAGAGGGTATGCAGAGTCACAGGAAACATTGTCTATTGTCGTGTGTGTGTGTGTGTGTGTGTGTGTGTGTGTCGCCCCTCTGTGTTTACAGCCATACGCTCTAACAGAATGTGTGTGGTCGGGGGCCTGGCTCATCCAGGCTTAACCCCAGTGCACCCTGGGATGTCTGTACGGATAGGGACGTGAGGTACAGGTGTTGGATGGTATTCAGAGTTAGAACTGTGGGGATGCAGGTCGTTCTGATGGTAAACCAGGGTTCCCTTTGAGAATGTTGACATGTAATGTGCCACTCCCATAAGTGATCGAAATGAACGAATGAACATTGCTGCAGCCCAACATGTAGGCCTATAGAACCCTCAAGAGCCAATGTGTCATTTGAATCTCGGATGCATCGGAGTAGTGCATGACATAATTGCGCTATAATTGTCGCCCCAAAATATATACACTTGTTATTTGCATCTTGGAAAATGGGAGATAATCTGTTGTAATGTAATATTCTTCTCGACCGACTTCTAACGAACACTTACGTTGTAATTGAGACAAAGTTTACGCAACAGTGGCATCCATATAATTTCATGCAAATTAAGTGAGATCAGAAAAGAAGGCTACATTTTGTTTCTAATTCAGAACTTTCCCAAGAGTCATCATTCACATTAAGACACATCCTTGTTTTTCCAGTCACTTAATTCTTAATTTAAAAAAATGTTTTATGCTACATAAATTACTGTACCTCATTATACTTCATGAAAGTCTGTGTGTTTTATAATGTAACGTTTTGTTCTAATTCTCTTTCTCTCTGTCTGTCTTCCAGAGCTTTCAACGCCGGAGGAGAACAGAAAGTAAGGCATCCTGCCGTCTGTGTTTTCTTGACCTAACACCTTCACCTTCACAGAGACTGATGCTTTCACCATGTGAATCGACAGATTCCCCCCAGGTTTACCAGACCATGAATACATTCCTCTCTGACTTCTGGTCCAAACGTACAGTACATACTCTGGTCTGAGGGAGGTGTGCTTACATGTTTCCCCACGGTCTATTATTGCGTTGTGGTGACGGATGATGAAATGTGAGACATCTGAGCCGCCTCCTCAGCGGTCTCGACAGCGTACGTCATTCTCCGTTCAAAGTCACTCGGATTCAATCACCGTTGAGGCTCTCTGGGGTGGGGGGGGGGGAAGGGGGGTCCACAGTGCATGGTGGGAGCATCAGTCAGTCCTGAGATGATTGGTTTGTTTGTCGAATGGAATGAATATCGCACCGGTCACTCCAGTGTGCCTGTGTTTGTTTGAGCCGCGTCCCCTAAGGTGTCGCACAATCCCAGATCCGGTCATATGTCAGGGACAACATGTGTGAGTACAGCACAGCACGGTGTGCCGTCATAACAGAGTCACTCATTGAATTCAGCGTAGAGTCACTAGGATGCAAAAGGTGTACGCTGAAAAGAAATGTGACCGCAGCTGGTGAAAAGTGGGAACGATATTTGACAAGTGGGAACAATTTTCAAGGACGTTGAAATGTATTTTACATTTTTCAGAATGAAAAGTCTGAAACATTTTCGGTCGGTTGTTCCCGACTTGTTCCCGCTTTCACCGGCTGCCGTCACAAATGCTGTGGTCTTTGCATTGAAGGCATAAAACATGCAACATGAACATCTTCCACCTAGTGGACAAACGCGGTAACACCGTAACACTCCCCCAGGCACACTGAACAACACGCCCCTGACTAATGAGTAAGCCCATTAGGAGGTAAGTGAAATGTCAAGTTTAGCACTTCGTCACCGGGCGTCGGGGCTTCTAGTCAGCAGTTAAAGAACGTCCCCCTGGACAGCTGGCGGGCTTCCAAGACAAATATCAGTCAGACAATTGGCTGTTTTCACAGGTCTTAAAACACTTCCTCCCTACGAACAGAGAACGTTCAGCTGGCCTTGACAGCAGCCGTTCTTGCGACACGTAGTCATTACTGTGTCGGGGAACCAAAAATGATTAAGGTTTCCCAGAGCTTCTGGTTGGAGGTTACAAAGATGGCAGATCTGTGATTGTGAAACTGAAATGTGATTAACTGTTTTGTCTGTGTGTACTGTATGTGTATGTGTGTGTGTGTGTGTGTGTGCGCCATGTCTAATCGCATGTCGTTTGCGGTGGTTTTCTTTGTCTCCCTCTCTCACACCTTGTTGTAGGACTCGCTCGCTCCCGCCTCAGTTCAGCCCAAGTACTCCTTCGCGCCGAGCACGGCCATTAACAAGATGGCGCGGCCCTTTGCAGCGGGCGGTGGCAACGCCGGGCCGGTCATTAAACCTGTGGCGTACGCCCCTAAACTTAACACCTCAGGTTCACAGGCGCCCGCCAGCATGCAGCAGCCACACAACGGGTAGGTAAACAAACAGACAAAGAAAGAAAGAAAGAAAGAAAGAAAAAAAAAAAGAAAGACCACTCTGCTTAGAGAGAGAACATGAAGCGGTCAGTTTTTGTTGTTGTTTGACTATAAGTCTACATATGTGTTTAAGGATGGCCTCTGTAAATGTTGAGGGTTAAATCAGTCAGACATACAGTACAACCATCTTTGTTGATTGGGAATGGCTGACTGTGCCTTTTTGAGGGTAGTGAGTACCGTGATTTAACATTGTCCACATCTTAGATGACATCATTGATTGTGATGCAGGAGTCCTTTGCCCTCTACAAAGTATCAATGCCTTTACTTGGTCTGTTTTGACGTACTGTTTTGTAGAGATGGGCTGGGATTCAAGTGGAGTTTTGTCTGACCAAATGCTATGAATGCTAAGAATATGTTCTGTTTTGTCCGCAATGCAGTTACTACGGTATTCCTCAGTTAACATTCCTGTGTGGTTGTAAGACAGAACCTTTCTGTGGTCCGAGGGCTTGTTTGGCCTTCGATCTTTCGGCTTTTTCATTTGTTGTCTGGGCAGAACCGGCTTGTTTTCGAAAAACCTCTGTGTTTTAGAGCCGCTCTACTTGTTTCATCCCTGGGTTGTGCAAACTGAAACGTTGTGTTGTGTGGACTCCTAACTACATCCGAGACATTTTAAAACTCCAAGTCACGGTTTACAGACGGTAGGCTATTTTTTTTGTTCTCTCTCTGCAAAATCATTCAAGTGAGTGAGAGTTCACCACAGTCAGGGGATGTATATATATATATATATATAAAAAAAAAGTTTTACTCAAAGTTTACAAGGTTTTTCTAAAACGTACCAAAACAACAGATGTTCCATGTCGACTATAAGGAGACTGTGTGAGTGCAACATAAATGATCTGCTTCTTGTGGTGGGTGGGTTGCTCATAAAGTAAGACGGGGTGGTCCGGCCCTGCTGGGGGCAGCCTGGTCTCATAGCTGAGGGCGGGGGGGTGGGGGGGGGTTGACGTCTGACTCTTGGCATGGTGTTGTCTGCGGCTGTATTTAGCCCCACTCAGGACCCCGCCCATAAAATTTGCTGAGTTGTCAAAGTGCTTTTTTACTGCACCGGTGCTGGATTACCTTGAACTGCCTTACTTGGAGACGCCTTCGCATGGGCCAGCAGAGAGAGGAGGCAAACCTGCTGCTTTCTCTGTCCCCAGCAGCTGGCTAGACTTTCTCCCGGTGGCCATTTTGTAAATACATTTGTCAAGCTGCAGTTCAACATCGCTCCATTGTTGCCAAGCCAGACGAGGGGGGGGGGAACAACAAGTTGGGTAAACCACAAACAGGTGTCAGTTCAATCAACCCCCTATTGTTGCCCTGATTCAGTGCAATAAACACGCATTACCCTCGGCACCTCATTTAAAAACCTCTCGCTCTTTTCTTCTCGTGATTTAGGTGATTTTCATATGCTACAGCAGTTGGCATGGCGACACTACTGTGTGTAATCCTGAATGATTTAGGAAGGAACCTGATCTGAAACTGTTATTCGTACTAAACCGGGAAAAATGACAGGAAAGCCTTTCCGAAAGGCTTAATCATCGCAGCGCAGAGCTGGTAGAGTCTGCGGCTAGCCGGGGCTGAGTGCTTGTTGTGGGTGTACTATTTTGACATTTGGAGAATGTGTCTGATGTCTAGGCTTGTCGTACTACTGAAGCAGGTTTGGTGTGTTTTTATTTTTTTTCTCACCGTGGCCTTGGTGCTGCATCATCGCCACGACATTCTGTGTCATTGTCTGGGGTGTTACCGTGCCACAATGGAAATATTTGAGTTTCTGGTGTTGACTGTTGAATGGAAATGAGTGCTTTGTGTTGGTTTGTATGGGACTATTCGACCTTACGCCACCTTGGCCAGTTGAAGGAGTTAGACAAACACGTGTTAATTAGAATTTGTTGTGCAGCAGAAGCGTGGGAGGGAGAGAGACGCCGCTTGGTTTCCACATGCCCCGCCACAATGCCGTCTTTCTGTCTTTTTCTCTATCGACAATAACAGCCTGTCTCGTTTGTCACCTCCTGCATGTTTTTCTGCGTCACACAAAAAAAAGTATTTTGGTCTCCTCCTGGCTGTTGTCTACAACTACTTTTTTTTTTTGACATTTTCTGTCTCTTTTTTTCCCCTTATGTTTCCCTTGACTGACCTTTTTTCCCCTCTGTCTGTTTCTCTCTCTCTCTCTCTGTGTTCCGTTCTTTCTTTCGTTCTGCAGATGGAAGCTGGTGAACAGAAGTTAGTAAACACTCTTCTGCTCATTTCCTGTGCTTACTGCTTGACTGCCTGTCAAAAATACCTGTCAAAGTACAGTTCATTCTCACTTAATTAACCTCCATCCCGCTTTTGTAAAAGCTGAGTAACTTGAAAATGTGTAATGAGTTAATCTCTACCTGCAGGCTTAGTAACAGATTGATTTATTTATTTAAAAAGATGGCGGGTTCTGAACCTAATTAGAATGCTTACGTTAGTGTATACGCCTGGGCAAGTGAACATGTGTTTGTCTCTAATGAACCTCAAGCTCAGCTTCTCATTTCCGAGGTTCTTTTTAGAAAGTTCTATTTAAACCTCAACTAGCAGCATATCCTTTCTTTCCCCTTTGTGATTGATCTTTGAATCTTCCTCCTCTTCTTTCTGCCCCCTCTCTGTACTCTGTTCATCCATCCATCTGCTCTCTCTGCCTTCCTTCCTCCTCTCACATCCTTTATCCTTTCACCCTCCTCCTCCTCCTGCTCCGCTCTCCCTCCTCCTACTCTCTCCCTCCCTCCTCTTCTCTTCACTTCTCTGCTCTGTAGGGCTGAAGCTTACTATGATGGGATCTACCCCCCCGAGTGCAAGTAAGGGCCAGGTGCATGTCCTGGGGGGTACTCCATCAACGTCACTAAAGGAAAACGCAGGCTTATTTTGATAAGTCTCGTGAGACTTTTTTTTTTTATAAATCTCGCGGGATCTATCAAAATAAGCCTGGATTGTCCTTTAGCGATGTTGATGGACTACCCCCCCTGTAGGCTGGCCTCTGGCCTGTGATGAGGATCCAGAAATGCTAGATTGAAGTGGCGAAACGTCAACGTTGTTCTGAATGTAGGCTATGTGTTAGGGTCAGGGTAAAAGGGTGTAAGGCAGGGATATTAATAAAGTCTTTTAGAAAAGCGACTTTACCTCCTTCCTTTTAACCATGACCAGACAATGATGACCCTATTTCGGCTCGGTGTACTTACTGAATCCTTCCATAACTAATTAACTTCCATATCTAATTAACTCAATTGTACGCAATCGACCTACCGTTGAGATAACGACATGTTTATAGACAAACAGGCATGCGTTTTTTTTCGGATACTAATGAGAGAACATTGAGAGAATTGTGTGTGTTCTGTATGAAGAGTCCACACTAAATGAAGGATGAGTATCTTATGACCATTTCAGTGTCCGCTATAGCGGACGAGCTAGCTAGTTAGTGGTGCATGCTAACGGTGCTGGTGTGGCTATCGTTTCCATCGAATATATATCGCTGGTCCAGCGCTTCCGTCGGGGTGTGTTAAGCCTGGTACCCGTGGTAACGGCCGTGGTGTGTGTGTTAGGTACGGTCTGCGGGTGGACGCGTTGCCCTGCTTCATCCCCAACGACCGCAGCAAGAAGAGGCTGATCGAGGACACTCAGGACTGGCAGCCCCGCACCGGCACCACCCAGTCCCGCTCCTTCCGCATCCTGGCCCAGCTCACAGGCACCGACTTCAGTAAGTCAGAGAGAGAGAGGGAGGGAGAGAGAGAGGGAGAGAGAGGGAGGGAGAGAGAGAGAGAGAGGGAGAGGCAGACACAGGGAGGGAGAGAGAGGGGTGACGCAGAGGAGGGGAGGGGGGGGAGAAAGGAATCAGAGAGGGAGAGATGGAGAGGGAGGGAGGGAGAGAGAGGGGTGACGCAGAGGAGGGGGGTGGGAGAAAGGAATCAGAGAAGGGGAGAGGGAGGGAGAGAGAGAGATGGAGAGGGAGGGAGGGGGAGAGAGAGGGGTGACGCAGAGGAGGGGGGTGGGAGAAAGGAATCAAAGAAGCAGAGAGGGGGAGAGGGAGAGAGAGGTAACGGAGGGGGGGGAGAAAGAGGTCAAAGAAGCAGAGGGGCACACAGGAAAAAGGGGTCAGAGGGGAATAGATTGGAGTGGTTCAGAGAGAGGTTGATGACACAAGGCCTTGGGGGAGGGGGGTGGACGGACATGGGGGGGGGGAGGAAGAAGAAGAGTGATGGAGGGAGGAGAGATGGGCGACTGGGTCCATGGTGTTCCAGAGGGGGGGGGAGGATGGGATCACAGCCTGGACAGGACATCGGGGTCCTTTGGGGTTCACTGGCAGTATTGAGTCTATAGAGGAGATGGGGAGGGGGGGGGGGGGGGCACTGTGTCCTGCGGATCTGGTGTCATCTGTTATCATGGACATCTCTGGACAGCAGGTCCATATGGACGCTGGAAATAACGTGGCTTTTGTGTAGTTTGAATGTTGGAAAAGGTCTGTGCACGTGTGTGTGTGCGTGTGCACGTGTTGCCCTGTATCATTTACGGCGTTCTGACGTGTGTTTCTCCTGGATCTCTCAGTGCAGGACCCAGATGATGAGGTCATGAAGCGGAGCAGGTAACCAACCGCGTGTGTGTGTGTGTCGCGTCTGACGCAGCTGAAGCAACTCATAGGGTCCGCTTTCACAGACCAGGCTTAAGCCTGATCCTAGACGCAAAAAAACCCATCTTCAATGGAGATCTTTACATTGAAAAGTGTGATTTTCAGTCCCAGGACTAGGCTTAGTCCCAGGACTAGGACTAGGCTTAAAGCCTCGTCTGTGAATCCGGCCCTTTGTGTGTACACGGTTATTCCGTTGATCAGCTTCCAGCACACGCGTGTGTGGGGCGTGTGCTGCTAATTTGCCTTGTGTGTTTTAAAGTTCAAGTTGATCAAGACTCAAGTGTCTGAATAGTTGAATCCTAATAGTTGAATGAGTACAGCTACAGTACTTATTTCAGCTGCTTGTGTGTGTGTGTGTGTGTGTGGTGTGAGATATACAGTCATGAAATATAGATCTACAGTAATCTAATTTACGTGTACAGGACAGTGTACATGCATATATATCATTTCTTTATACATGGAGTGGTGATGTAGTTTTCCGTTGCATGTTGAATTATCGGAGAGGTAGATCTTTCTTTCTTTTCAGAGCTGTCACCTTTCTCCTGACCTTTACTTTCCTCTAATAACTCCTGTCTGTCATGTCTTTTTTTCCCCCTGTCCCTTTCTCCTTCCCTCCCTCCCTTTTCACTTCCTTTCTCTCCCTCTTATTGCTTTCTCTCTCTCTCTCCTTCCACTCTCTCATCTGCCCCTGTTATCTCTGTCCTTCTATCTCGATATCTCTCTCTCTCTCTCTCTCTCTCTCTCTCTCTCTCTCTCTCTCTCTCCCTCTCTCTCTCTCTCTCCCCCCCTCTCTCTCTCTCTCCCTCCCCCTCTCTCTCTCTCTCTCTCTCTCTGTCTGTCTCTGATTAGGGAAAAGTTCCTCACTGAGATTCAGAGTCCTCGTTATGCCCGTCTGAGGGATTGGCACCACGAGAGGTCCGCACGCGCCCTTAATATCAAATCCTGAACGTCTCCATGGCGACGCGGTGGGGGGGGGCAGGGCCCGAGCCAGAGCCTGCTAGCGATAGCTACACGACTACGACAAACCGACAACGAACTTGCCACTCTTTGCCCTCCAATCAACGGCAGTAAAACTCCCCCGCCGAGATACAGAGGGGGGGAGGGGGGAGGGGTTAAGGGAGGATGAAAAAGAAGTAAAAAAAATACAATAAATAGAAGAAATTCTGCCTAGATCTCAAAGCCCTCAGTGGAACCTTTGCATAACTGAGCCTAACTGTCAACTGTCACTTCTGCAATAGAAGTGGATGAATGTCGTCAACACCATGATGTGAATACCCTTTTTTCTGTGGTTGTGTTCCTATTTCAAACTGTGCTACTCAGAGTAATCATAACAGGGGAGGGAGAGAGAGAGAGAGAGAGGGAGGGAGGGAGGGGGGGGGGTCGTCTCAGCTGTGGGACGCACCGTTCTTTATTCCACTCTAATTCTGTAGTTCAGTACCTCCTTTGATCTGTAAGCTCTCTCTCCCTCCCTCTCTCTCTCTCTCTCTCTCTCTTCTCATCACTCTGCGTTTTGAGTTCTGTATCCTTTACTGTTTTTCGGAGCTCCTCATCTTTTAGGGCTTCTCTCTCTAATAAGAAAGGAAGGGAAGATAAACCTGTACTTTTTTTTTTTTTTTTTCTGTGATCAAATACATAAAACATCTGGAAAAACAGCCCGTCTGTCTCTCTGTCCTGTCCTGTGTCTTTCTTCTTCTACTACACTTTGAGCGTGGAGTGGATTGGATTACATGGTGGTTTTCATCAGACTTGAAAGTACTTGACACACACGTCTGTGTGTGTGTGTGTGTGTGTGTGTGTGTGTGTGTGTGTGTGTGTGTGTGTGATAACTCCTTACAGTGTATCCGCGTGTTTATCCACTTACAGTTTATCCACCAGATACGTGTCAGTCAACATACTGTAGGCCTAAGCCAAAGTACACTTACAAGCTTGTAAGATAAGATTGGTAAGTGACACTGATTGAGGTACGAGCAAGTGGAGGATGAATGTATCAAAGAGGCTTTAGAGGAGAGCGTGATCAAAGGTGCGGTAATTTCACTTCTTCTCATGTACGTTTTGAGTGAATGTTTTTCTTCCAAATGAGAAATGATTGCATCACGCCGCTCTAACTCAGAGAACGTGGCGCCCAAGACGACGTAAATAAGAAATGCCTCAAAGGCAGGGTTTTGATGTAATGAGTGATGCAATTCAGGTTAATAATTGGATTTCATGTACAGTACCATACAGAGGGTATGAATATAATCTGGTGGTTATTATTTCTAAGATAAGAGGCTGACATTCTGCACAGCCAAATCTCTTCACTCAAGTGTAAGTTATGTTGTAACATTTTGGATAAAGGCGTCTGCTGAATGCCAAAATGTTAATGTAAGTGAATATTTGTCATACTTTGTCCGATTCCTTTGGTGTTTGGTTTTCATACCTGTAGTGGTCCATCCATAGGCATGTCATAACATTCAAGAGCTTGGTGCTTGGTAAAGCTTCAGACTGTAGACATCACCAACACCAAAATATGTTGCAGAATATCACCTAATGCATCAACACCTCCTGTTTCACGTTTTAGGACTTGTCCTGCACTTTCTATAAGTAAATACTGCCACACAAAAAAAAAGAAAGAAAGAAACACAAAGCCGTTCTGTGTGGTGAATGTTGAATGTTATCTCCTTACATTATCAGTGTTGCTTGTTCCACAAACAAACCTACGACGGCGATTGGCAGAGCGCCATGGCCGCATGGGTACTCCAGTGTGAAGTTTTACCATAGTTACCATATTATCACCATAGTAACACCGCAGCCAGGCGTGTTTCTAAGTCAGATGTATGATCTTCCCACAGTCACAGACCAACTCCGCCACCTGCCAAGGCCCCAGTAGAAGGCAAGCCTGACGGTGAGTTACCACAAACCTGTACACAAATGATATAACATGTTAAACTCATAAATGTGATTATTATTCTCCTACAACGGAGGTTGGTGGAAGGGTTTTTCATGGTGAGGAGGAGCTCCCTTCACCAACACACAGTGTAGAGCAGTGACACAGGACAGACCATCAGGTACCAGGAGTGTGTGAGGCGCAGTAAGACATGACAGACCATCCAGTTGGTACCAGGAGTGTGTGAGGTGCAGTAAGACATGACAGACCATCCAGTTGGTGTCACACACCATCAGGGGGGGGTGTTCCATCAATGTCGCTAAAGGAAAACCCAGGCTTATTTTCAGAAATCTCGCAAAAGTTCTCAAAATAAGGCAGTTTTTTTTGGGGGGGTGGGGGGGGTTAAATCTCGTGGGATTGATCAAGATAAGCCTGGATTGTCCTTTAGGGACGTTGATGGAACACCCCCCAGGTATGAGTGTGTGAGGTGAGGTGCAGTAAGACGTGACAGGCGTCCAGGTCTCCAGGGGGGTCGGGTTACCGGGGTGACCGGGGACACTTGGCGCTCCCCTATGCTCAGTATTGACGTACGTCAGGCATGTCTATAAACGTTGTAGATATTTATGTTGCTCCAGCCAACCCTATTTCGAGCCGCTCACAATTTTTACCCTCGTAGCACCAACGCCCCCCAACAGAGTGGCAAGCAGGAACCGCCAGGAGACGATTGTTGTGTCAATAGGGAGCTAGGAGACAAGTAGACGAACAGGGGGGGGGGGGGGGGGGTGTTCCATCAATGTCGCTAAAGGAAAATCCAGGCTTATTTTTGTTCCAAAAGTCTAGTGAGATTTATCCAAAAATAAAGCCTGGATTTTCTTCTCAGAAGTCTCGCGAGACTTGTCAGAATAAGCCTGGATTTTCCTTTAGCAACGTTGATGGAATACCCCCCTGGTTGGGTGTGTTATTATGTGGTGTTTTATGGCTGTTTCCCTGTGTGTGTCTGGTGGTCCCTCCCCCAGCCTCTAAGACCCCCGCGGCGCCGCCGGCTAGCTCCGGCCCGGCTTGCCGCCCCCCCTGGGTGACAGACAAAGGCTTCGCGGACCGGTACCACCCGGACAAGACCAGCACCACCCTGACCCAGCACCGCCAGCCCGCCCAGCCCACCCCCATGCAGAACCGCAGCTCCATCCTGCAGGCAGCGCAGCAGGCACCCGAGGACAGCGGAAGGACCCCGCTCTGTGGCGCCTGCAACAAGATCATTAGGTGGGACTATACTGCCCCCTGTCTGTGATCCCCGCCCCCACCAGCCTGATGCACTTACGTTGTTGTTGTTGTTGTTGCTCCTCTGTGGAACTTTGTGGTTAATACTGATTCTTTTTATTTTTTTATATCAGTATTTTATTGAATTTTTCATATTGTCACATTTGGTCAACACATTTCTCGACTCATACAACTTTTTATATAAAATGATAACAATATCACAGAATAACTCTTGCTGTCACCAAACAAAAAATAATAGGCTATAGAGAAAAGGACAAAATATAAAATAACCCTAAAATAAAAAATAAAAAAAAGCACCCATAGATCACCTCTTACATGCATCACTCATCCAAGTTGTTAATACTGATTCATAGGTCCAGTTTCTATTCTAAATGTGCCAGGTCAAGAGTTCAGGACCGGTCCGTTAATGTTGTAAGTCATGTCTAGATATGTCCAGATCTGATATCTCCATTATATCTCCATTATATCTCCATTATATCAGGCCGTGTCAATTTCACAGTAGAAACCCCTATTGTTGATATCAGCTGTGCTCCTCCTCAAGTGTGTGTATGTGTGTGTGTGTGTGTCTGTGTGTGTGTTGCAGGGGTCGGTACCTGGTCGCCCTGGGTCGTTCCTGGCACCCAGAGGAGTTCACGTGTTCCCAGTGTAAGGTGGTCCTGGAGGAGGGGGGCTTCTTCGAGGAGCGGGGGTCTGTGTTCTGTACTAAGTGCTACGACAACCGCTACGCTCCCAACTGTGCCAAATGCAAGAAGAAGATCACAGGGGTGAGGTCCATTTCACTGTGTGTGTGTGTGTGTGTGTGTGTGTGTGTGTGTGTGTGTGTGTGTGTGTGTGTGTGTGTGTGTGTGTGTGTGTGGGCGGGCAGGCAGGGTGTGTGTCTTCTAACCATCACCAGCACTTACCAGTATGACCAAGTACCGTTTCTGAACCAAAAGCAATAATATATGATTATTTTTCAAGCAGATTGTGTGTGAGCACTCCTGAAGACCAACTAACACCTCACTCCTCTCCACTCCACTCCACTCCCCTCCTCCCCTCTCCTCTCCTCTCCACTCCACTCCTCTCCTCCCCTCTCCTCTCCACTCCTCTCCTCTCCTCTCCACTCCTCTCCTCTTCTCTCCTCTCCACTCCTCTCCTCTCCCCTCCTCTCCTCTCTTCCTCTCCACCCCTCTCCTCTCCACTCCACTCCTCTCCTCTCCCCTCCTCTCCTCTCCTCTCCACTCCACTCCTCTCCTCTTCTCTCCTCTCCACTCCTCTCCTCTCCCCTCCTCTCCTCTCTTCCTCTCCACCCCTCTCCTCTTCACTCCCCTCCTCTCCTCCTCCCCTCCCTTCTCCTCTCCTCTCCTCCCTGCAGGAGATCATGCATGCCCTGAAGATGACCTACCACGTCCAGTGCTTCATGTGTGCAGCCTGCAAGGCCCCCATCAGGAACGAGGCCTTCTACATGGAGGAGGGAGAGCCCTACTGTGAGAGAGGTGAGGCTCCAGCACCCCCACAAGACCCCCACGAGATCCCCAGGAGACCCCCAGGAGACCACCAGGGCCCAGTTGTTCAAAACGTTTAATCTGGATCCAGAACGATCCTGATTAATTTCTCTGATCCAGGATCAGATCGAATCTCTGATTTCCCCTCCTATACGACTCAATATCAGCCAGATGGATCTGATCCCAGATAGATCTGATCCTAGATAGATCTGATCCTAGATAGATCTGATCCTAGATAGCAAAAAAAAAAGAATCAGGATCATTCTGATCCAGATGAAAGGCTTTGAACAACTGCTCCCAGGAGACCAACCAGGAGATCACCAGGAGTCTGGCCACCGTCCGTCCCACCCCCATCCCCACCCCCGCCCCCACGGCCCGGTCCAGAAACAACCCTGAGCCCAGACTCACTCTTGTGTTGACCCATCTGAAGAAATTCGGTTTTCTGGGTGACAGCGGCTCCACCTAGTCTAGTCTTTCAGTTGGTCAGTTTCTGGGGAGCTTCCATCATGTTGCTTGGCCCAGTAGATCTGGACACACAGACGGGGAAGGAAGGCTCTTTCTATTGACGGCTACAGCTAGAAAGCCTCACCAGAGCTGCATCGTCATCCTGGCGTTAGATTAGATTACTCTACCTGGAAAAACTGCAGGTCACAAACTAGGCCAGTAGCCTAGTAGCATCTCATTAATCAGAGGCAGAGAATGTGATTTATTTATTTCCTAAAAGAGTGTGTCTGCTGAATAAGCAATGGCCTTCACCAAACCCCCGCTCTCGACTTCTTTGAACGCAATCTCTGACGGTAATATTCTCTGTCAACTGGACGGATCAGATCTTTCAACAAACAAACGATGATTTGTATTTTTTGGGGGGGAGCGCTCGCCTCCCCTCTCTCTCTCTCTCCGTAAGGCTGACAGACTGTACCCAGGATGACTGCCGCATCTGGCGTAATCTACTTAGCCGACTGTACTGATGTGTTTCTCCGTTGGCCTTTATGAACGAGGAGGCACTGGGGCGGCGCAGGGTGGGGGGGTGGTGCCGTTGCCGTCGGCCTGTAAATGATTTAACGGGTCAGAGCACGTCTCCGGTGCCGCCACTACCGCTCCTCCTCCTCCGGAGTAGTGGATTGGTGTTGTTTTTTTGTGTGTTTTTATTTTTTTTTGCAGTTAGCCAACCCCACAACCTGAGCGCTCTTATTCTGAATAAAGCCTTTAGCGTTGATAAACATTGTGCTGTCTCAGCAGCTTTTCCCGGGGGGGGATTGTACAGCCTCTACTCGCCCACTCGTCTCGAAGCGCCGCCGCCGCTAAAGCCCTGCCACTTTCCCCGAGTCACCGTAATGAAAGAACGGGGGACAATCCGGTTGAGTATCTGGACCAATTTCCCCTTGTCCTAATCCCTCCAAGACATTAATGCAATTCTCCTTTTCTTCTCCTCAGCCCATTGATGTTTTTCTCCTCCCCGGCTCAGAACGAAACCTGACAGGGAGGAGCGTTTCGCTGATGTCTACGGTTACCTCACCTTTCTCTGTGTCTCTCTCTCTCTCTCTCCTTCCCTCCCTCTCTCCCCTCCCCTCCCCTCCCTCTCTCTCTCTCTCTCCCCTCCATCCACCCCTCTCTCTCTCTCTCTCTCTCCCCTCCCTCCACCCCTCTCTCTCTCTCTCTCTCCCCTCTTCCCTCCCTCCCTCCCTCTACCTCTCTCTCTCTCTCTCCTCAGACTATGAGAAGATGTTTGGCACCAAGTGCCACGGCTGTGACTTTAAGATTGATGCGGGCGATCGTTTCCTTGAGGCCCTGGGCTACAGCTGGCACGACACGTGCTTCGTCTGTGCTGTAAGTCATTGAGATTCATCTGGCTCCCGTCGACCGCCTCAGCCCCGTCCCTGTCTGTCTCTGTCTGTCTCTCTGCCTGTCTCTGCCTGTCCCTGCCTGTCTCTCTGCCCACCCCTGCCTGTCCCTGCCTGTCTCTCTGCCCGTCCCTGCCCGTCCCTGCCTGTCTCTGCCTGTCTCTGTCTGTCTCTGTCTGTCTCTGCCTGTCTCTGTCTGTCTCTGTCTGTCTCTGTCTGTCTCTGCCTGTCTCTGTCTGTCTGTCTGTCTCTGTCTGTCTGTCTGTCTGTCTCTGTCTGTCTCTGTCTGTCTGTCTCTCTGCCTGTCTCTGTCTGTCTCTGTCTGTCTCTGTCTGTCTCTGCCTGTCTCTGCCTGTCTCTGTCTGTCTCTGTCTGTCTCTGCCTGTCTCTGTCTGTCTGTCTGTCTCTGCCTGTCTCTGTCTGTCTGTCTGTCTGTCTCTGTCTGTCTCTGTCTGTCTCTGCCTGTCTCTGTCTGTCTCTCTGTCTGTCTCTGCCTGTCTCTGTCTGTCTCTGTCTGTCTCTGTCTGTCTGTCTCTCTGTCTGTCTCTGTCTGTCTCTGTCTGTCTCTGCCTGTCTCTGCCTGTCTCTGTCTGTCTCTGTCTGTCTCTGCCTCTCTCTGTCTGTCTGTCTCTGTCTGTCTCTGTCTGTCTCTGCCTGTCTCTGTCTGTCTGTCTCTCTGTCTGTCTCTGTCTGTCTCTGCCTGTCTCTGTCTGTCTGTCTGTCTGTCTCTGTCTGTCTCTCTGTCTGTCTCTGTCTGTCTCTGTCTGTCTGTCTGTCTCTGCCGCACAATGCCATCAGAAATATCGCCTCTCTGACTGCCTCATCCCGGGGGTGTATTATCTCTCTCTCTCCCTCACTCTCTCTCTCTCCCTCACTCTCTCTCCCTCTCTCTCTCTCTCTCTCTCTCTCTCTCTCTCTCTGGGGGAGGGTGTTATGAGAGGTAAATAAAGAGGCAAAGTAAATAATGTCAACCAGCTGCTCAGCAGAAGGCTGCATTTTGTTGATTGTCACATTAGCCATGATGTCACTTATGCTTTCTCTCTCTCTCTCTCTCTCTCTCTCTCTCTCTCTCTCTCTCCCTCCCACTCTTCATCCTCCCATCTCTCTGCATATTCATCTCTCCTCTCACATCGCTCTCACCATATAATTGTCTTACTTCCCTTCTCTCTCTCACCCTCCCTCCCTCCCTCCCTCCCTCCACAGCTCTGTCAGATCAACCTTGAGGGGAAGACGTTCTTCTCTAAGAAGGATAAGCCCTTGTGTAAAGGCCATGCGTTTGCCCCGGTGTGAAAGAGAGAGAGAGGTGCTTCAGAGGGGAAGGAACCATCACCGTCCTCTTCACAACAGCCCCCTGTACACACACCCACACACACACACACACACACACACACACACACACACACACACCACCACCACCACTCCGGACTTTTGTACCCAGTATCCTCTACTGCTGTCACACACATTAACCTCTCTCACCAGGACCAGAAGTATGGACCCTGACGTCAGCCAGTCAGCCTGTCAGCCAGTCACACTCTCTACTGTCAGGACTGTTCTCATGTTACATGTAGTGTTGGGAGGAAAGCCAGTCATGTCAATCCCATCGCCTGAATCGATTTGTGTAACTGTAACTTATTACCAGTGGTTTACTGAATTTGCAAGTCTTTTTTTCTTTTCTTTCACATCTTCAATTTGCTAAATGGTGCTTCTCCCTCTTGGTTAGATGGTTAGAAGAAGAAATATCCCTCCATGTCAAGTCATGTTTGGGGTGTGTGTGTGTGTGTGCCTGTTAGCGCAGTAAAATATGGTTACAGCGCCACTAATCTCATCCTCATTTTGGTGTAAGTATCCACTGTGTTGAATGGGGCGTTCAGTCTCTAATGGTCTCTGAGATATTACTGTAACGAGCTCCCGCTACCCCCCCTCCACACTTAAGGCCCCGTCCCTGTCTCTCTCCTGGTTCTGTGTGGCTGTTCCTCGTGCAGTACTTAAGATAATGGCACTCCAGCGGGGTGGAACAGGTATCCTGCGACTCTGAACATTAGCTTTAGTTACCGTTAGTTACCGTACTGTATGTAACAACTTGGTGTTGACCCAAGACACTGAGAGCACGTTTCAGTTGTGTGATTTTTTTTCCATTCACAAGGGGTGTAAATTAAAGTGTTCAAAGTAAGTAAACAAGAAGATATGTTATTTTCTCTTTTTTTTTAAAGCAGCGCTGTGATGTGAGGGGACTTCCTGGGTTTGGTTATCAGGGTTTCGGGGGGGGGGCGAATCTGAGTGTGACTGAGGTAACTAACAACAACAACAACAACAACAACAACAACTGCTGTTTCTGCAGAGCCGACCCTCGCTTTCTGTTGTTGTTGTTGATGTTGATGTGATTTAGTGTTTCAAGATGATGACGATCGGATCAAGTGATGGAAGTTGTGAGTCTATCACTGTGCGTATGCTATCCTCCGTTTGGAGCAAATGTTTGAATTGAATTTATTCTGTGTCAAGTGCCTGTATGTATTGGTCGACCAAATATTTATATATATCGGCCTGCTCATCTCCAGGTGGAGCTGTAGCTGTGTGATGGTGGCATAGGGAGGTCCGTTTTGAAAAACCAAATTATTTTGTAATGTAATATGTTTGTGCAGAACGCTAAGAGAGATAAGAGTACCTTCTGGATATGAAACCATTTTGTATGTTTGCACATGATATCCTAGTAATGGTTTGGTCCCAGTCCCCACATCATCGAACCTATGCTCAATAAATAATAGGATTATAATAGAATTAAACAACATTTTCTCATGTTTTTTTATATTCCTTTTTGTATGGAGATATTGTATATCAAGTGCCTTTCTAAGCTTTTCCAGTAGTACATTTAATTCACATGTATCTGATTAAATAGAAGAGCTGTATTGTTAGAACCTTTTTTTAATCAATAAATTAGTTTTCTGTCTGTCTTACTTGGTCTGTTTTTACCCTGTGATCAATGCGTCTATCACGGGAACACGTCTTGGAACTTTTTCCTTTGGTCCTGGTACTTTGAAACCGCTGGTTGTCAGACCCAAGGTCAGATCCGTCAACTATGAATTTTTAATCAAAGCAATGACACAAGGGCACGCTGCCAAGCCTTCCTCTGTGTCGAGTAAAAAGATTCAGTCCTTGTTTTAACAATATATAATTTATTTACATCGATTTCAGGCTGAATTACTATACATACCTTTCTGAAATTTCATAGATAGATATATACATAAGGCCAAGTAAATACTTGAAAGCACTTAGAAACGAATTTCCAAAATTCTACCCACAAATCCATCATCATTGTCCAAAAAGTACAGAAAAATCTCCCTCCACAGAAGTTTTTTTTCCATTTCCACAAAAGTTTCGACAACAATTTACATTGACAATAAGGAACAGAAAGGTTACAAAACAAAAACAGAATTATACAATTGCATAAGCGCTGTGGCATGTAATAAATACAGCATTTTTGACTTGCAGAAAGGCAAGGAACATTGAATCAAGGAACTAAATAGAAAACCATTCACAGGTACAGAACTCCATTATTCTCAGTTCAAAAAAGAAAATTGAATTCAGTCAAATACACACACCCACACACACACACACACACACACAAACACAAACACACACACACACACGCACACATTCTTGACACTGAATAGCAATGAGTGACTGAGGGAATGTACAGTGGTGAAACGTATCAGCTTTTCCATCGCTCGCGGTCGAGTTAAAAACCTTGAAAAAGCATCAATGCAATTGAAGCTACTGCCACATAAAGCTTTCAAGCAGAGAGGACATGTTGTGTGGGAAATTGTATTCATCATCCGTAACAGCAGATTGTGATGATTGTGTCAGACAAGTTAGACGCTATCTGCAGAGGGAGGTCCATTGTCCCAATGGGAGGTGAAATACACTGTGTGAAAATGTGCTTAACATACACATCCTGGTGGAGAATGAACAACTACAAACACACAACCTCACCGGAGGAAATGTCACGGCTCATCTACATGAGTGTCGTCTAGCATTGTTAACACTGGATTGTCAGTGTCGTACAACAGTGTTTTTTCTGTCTCCAGTTAGTTCCCAGATATTTCGACATTAGTAGTACATAGTTGTCACAACTTCCCATTGAGATGACACTGTTAAATGCTTTATATAGAAATAATCAGGTAGCCATATATGCAGATTAAGGAACAAACGAAAAAAATTGTGTAGAAACGTCTTTGCAAAACACGTCTCCAAACCCTTAACACTGCAGAACGTCTCCACCGATAGATCTCCATTGAACAGTATAATAGGCAAACACGTCACGGTTAGTTGACTTGACAAATGTTGCGCCAGTTAAGTTTTTTTTTTTTTTTTTTGGCTCCATATTAAAATATAATTTACATTTCTATACAAAGTGATATCATAAACGTTTTGACTTCGTATTACTGCTAAAAACAAATAGTATGAAAACGCTTCTAACGAGACGATGACAAGGGAATTGGGAACGTACTGTAGTTGTAGTAGCTGTAGTGGTTTTGATTCAATTCGCAACATAGGATTACTGTAGACACCAAGGCAAAACAGATGTAGCTATGTACTAATAGCCTACATATTGTAGCGAACGGGAATCTTCTAGTGTAACTCGCCCCATGCGGGAGTCGAACCCCGACCTCCCACATAACCGACGGCCGCGCTAACCATTAGACCAAGAGAGTTAACTCCCTTGGAGGAGCTGTTAACGGGGCCTCATACAGGATCGTTACACTATCCTCACCGTTCGGGAGAGCGTGCCCTCACGCTTCACTATGTCAAGTCCCTCACGTGGACACGCCTCTCCGATGGCCTTCCTTCCATCCCACTTCTGACACCAGTGTAGCGAACGGGAATCTTCTAGTGTAACTCGCCCCATGCGGGAGTCGAACCCCGACCTCCCACATAACCGACGGCCGCGCTAACCATTAGACCAAGAGAGTTAACTCCCTTGGAGGAGCTGTTAACGGGGCCTCATACAGGATCGTTACAATATGATCAAGGAGGGGTGAAAATGATAATTGAAATACATGAAGGGGTTCAAAGATGTAAGTGGCCTCAAATGGTATTCATAAAACTTTGGTTACCAAGTCTGCTGATATACAGTATGTGATGTGACAGCACACAGCTGATATAGAAAAGTATTTATATATTACATTTGATGAACTACTTCCACTTGGAGAACGCAGGACTTGTCGTGGAGTTTGTCAGAGAGCCTGAAGCGTCAACACACAGTCTGAGAATAGTCTGGTTTTGATTATGTTCTGTGCAGAAGAACTCTCCTTGTCCTATATGCTGTGGGTAGTCATGTTTGGTGGCACTCACAAAACTGCAAACGAGAGAGAATGCTTGTGTTCATCAGTGCTGACCTCAGGAAAAGCACGAGTTCCGTTAACGAAGGTTCCGTTAACGAGTTCCGTTAACGAAGGTTAAAGAAGAATAATAGCCGTCACATAGGATTGACCGTCTCTGTGTCCGTCGGGAAATAAAAACAGCGTACATTCCAGGTATCATGACAATCACGACCCACTCTTGTGAGTCTTTCACAGGGCAGAGAATGAGAGTGTGTGGGGTATAGTGGTGGCAGCAATGAAGAGGTTAACAGAAAAGTGCTCTCTTTGCAACTTTGTGAGACAACTTTACATGCAACCCTGAGGCCAAGGGGATTATAGCTAAATTGAGTTTACTCATAATAATGTTCTACACCTCTGGTAATGAACCGCTTGTTTTAACGACAAATTATATTGTTATGATGCAGAGCTGAGGAAATCATTCTTTTTTTAACAAACCATAACAGCAGAAGATTAGTTACAGGGCATTGAGGGCAAATAGCTTCGTTTTGTGGATCTCTTGGGGAAAAAATAAACTTGATTAGGGGGTCAGTTCAGCGTGGAGGTGAATCATTATCATTATGAATAAACTCCTATGATGACTCTCTCAGACTTAAAGCAACACGAGAGCTGTGGCCGCACACACACATCATAAATAATCAAAACAAAGCTGCACAACTTCCTGTTTTAAGTGAGAGTAATTTGGTGATGATAATTTGTTGTTGGCAGATCGTCTGCAGGGAGGTTTATTGGTGCATTATTCATGATGGAGAAAAGAGATCTGAACCTGCTGTATCTCCCTCCTGGCTGTGCTTCATGTACGACACCATCTCTCCCCCACCCCAGTAATGTAATCACAGGGAAAAATGCTGTTTCAGAAATGGGTTTTGAAGACAGTCACAGTTAAATGATATGCATGGAGAATGCCCTCTGGCTCTCTATGGCTCACTAATAAACTGAGGAATTTCATAAATATAGAACACCACCAAGATACATTTGGTAATATTGCATATGAAACAGAAATGGGTATATCTACGTCCCAAGCTGCGAGTGGAAATGAGTTGTTAAGCTGAATATAATGTCGGTTGAGAGACGACTGATACCTCCCCCCCCTCACCCCCCCCACCCCCTCCCTCCAACAGTTCAACCAAGCAAAAAGTAGAACATATTGATTTAAAACCAGGAGAGCGATAGAGCGCCTCGCAGAATCAAGACATTACACTCACTGTTGCGAACATTTTGCCGGACTTAAAACAACAGGACGGGTACAAACAAGAGCTTCATGAGAAGTATGCTGAGGTGGCTGACGTAAAATCAATTGCAAATCTAAAAAAAATCCATGATTTCATCATCAGGCTCTTTTTCCTGGTCTGGTTAGAAACACACACATTGACATAGAGAGATAGAACACCTACATTACACCTCTGGGTTTTAGGGATGGGGGACGGGGGATTTCATAGACCCTGATGACCTTGTCAAAATATCTGTTGTCCTTCAAGAATCCCCCAGCCAGTTGCATATACAGTTCTGAGCTAAGGGGCGATGGCTAAAGCCTGGGACACCGCTACGGCATTTCAGGGACAGAGGACAGAAATAGAAATGTAAAATCTCATTTAGTTTGTCTCTTTCTAAACATATCTGGAGTTTTGTTTCGAGATGATATACAAATCCTTGGAGATTCCCTTTTATAATGGGGGTCAGCAATATTAATATGTTCGCATATTGCTCCCTTTTGGCCATTTACTCTATGGCCGATGTGTACAAAATGCATCCCCCCCCCCCAACTCATCTCAAGTCTCTTGGATATAAACAAGGTTGTAGTTAATCCCTTCATAGCTGCTAAACTCGATTTTAAAACAAACGTTGTCTTTTGAAGGAACATAACGGGCTGCTCACACCTGTCTGCTATAGTGTTTGTACGCCACAATCCCTCTACAGTCTTGTAGTACTTCTTCCTCTGGCAAAAAAAAGAAACGTCACATAAAAACCTTCCAGGACCTATTCACATGGCCTACACGTTCATGTAGCTTCCTGGTTCTTTGACATAATTGGGGTGGGGGAAAGGGATGTAGAATCTAACAAAACATGAACCCTGTTCCTTGTTTTAATTCCTCTCCTCCTCTCTCAGGGAGAGGAGAGGGGGAGTGGAGGAGCGTTCTGCTCTTTTCTTCAATCCCTTCTTTCCTTTCCCTCGTGTGTGTGTGTCTGTGTGGTGTACTCTACCCTGTTCCAGTCCTTTCCCTCTCTGGGCTAGCACTCCCCGTCCGACACCAGGAATATCATGGCCTCCTGCTTGCCGATGTCGGCCATGACAGTGGCCAGCTGGTTGAGGTTCCCGCTGTGGAAATGCTGCGACTCCCACAGGTCCAGGATCAGGGAGGTGGGGCTCGCTTTGGACGCGAAGAAGCTCAAGTGCCTGAAAGGAGAGGAGAGGAGAGGAGAGGAGAGGAGAGGAGAGGAGAGGAGAGGGGAGGGGAGGAGAGGAGAGGGGAGAGGAGGAGAGGAGAGGAGAGGGGAGGAGAGGAGAGGGGAGGGGAGGGGAGGGGAGGCGAGGCGAGGAGAGGGGAGGAGAGGAGAGGGGAGGAGAGGAGAGGGGAGGGGAGGGGAGGGGAGGAGAGGCGAGGACAGGAGAGGACAGGAGAGGACAGGAGAGCGAGAGAAAACAGAAGAGACAGCGATTAACTACAAGGTTTAATGCACAATTTCTACCACAGCACCTTTCCCGTCTCATCAATGCACTGGCATTGAATAGGGAACTGGTTCACAGGGACGGTTGCTTTAGACTCTCCTATAAGACCCACCAAAAGTGGATGATTAGAAAGAATGAAGCTCGTGGCCATCGATCTATCCTGCATGTCATCCCTCCCCTCTCTCTCACCCATCCTTCCTGTCAATATCTCCTGTCTCTATCCTCCTCTCTCTCTCTCACCTATCCTTCCTGTCAATATCTCCTGTCTCTATCCTCCTCTCTCTCACCCATCCTTCCTGTCAGTCTCTACTGTCTCTATCCTCCTCTCTCACCCATCCTTCCTGTCAGTCTCTACTGTCTCTATCCTCCTCTCTCTCACCCGTCCTTCCTGTCAATATCTCCTGTCTCTATCCTCCTCTCTCACCCATCCTTCCTGTCATTCTCTCCTGTCTCTATCCTCCTCTCTCTCACCCATCCTTCCTGTCAGTCTCTACTGTCTCTATCCTCCTCTCTCTCACCCATCCTTCCTGTCAGTCTCTACTGTCTCTATCCTCCTCTCTCTCACCCATCCTTCCTGTCAATCTCTCCTGTCTATCCTCCTCTCTCTCACCCATCCTTCCTGTCAATCTCTCCTGTCTCTATCCTCCTCTCTCTCACCCATCCTTCCTGTCAATCTCTCCTGTCTCTATCCTCCTCTCTCTCACCCATCCTTCCTGTCAATCTCTCCTGTCTCTATCCTCCTCTCTCTCACCCATCCTTCCTGTCAATCTCTCCTGTCTCTATCCTCCTCTCTCTCTCACCCATCCTTCCTGTCAATCTCTCCTGTCTCTATCCTCCTCTCTCTCTCTCACCCATCCTTCCTGTCAATCTCTCCTGTCTCTATCCTCCTCTCTCTCTCACCCATCCTTCCTGTCAATCTCTACTGTCTCTATCCTCCTCTCTCTCTCTCTCACCCATCCTTCCTGTCAATCTCTCCTGTCTCTATCCTCCTCTCTCTCTCTCACCCATCCTTCCTGTCAATCTCTCCTGTCTCTATCCCAATAAAAGCAGAGATGCCTTAAAAAAAAAAGAAGAAAAAAAAAGAAGAAGAATAAAGCTCGTCTAGCTAGGAGAATCACAGTGCTACCACATCTCCACCGTATCGCAAAATCGGATTCATTTATCATCATTCTACTCTTCTATCTTTTTATCCTTCACCCATAACCTGCCGCTGTTATTCATTGTTGCATTCTCTAGTCTTTGTCCTTGTAGCGTTTCCTGTCCCTCGTCGCTGGCTGGGTCCCCTAGTGAATTGCTGCACAGCAAACACGGATCGTCAAGGTAGCAGAAAACGCTCCTATGCTTCTCTGTCTCCCTCTTTATCCTTGGGAGGATACCGTACTGTAGATAAGACTTGTGGTTAACAGTTTTTACCATTTTGAAGCGCTTATCACACTTCCCCTTCGACAGCACAGGCCCTGCGCTCTTAGTATCTGATGAGCGGTTTAAATACCATATAATTCCCCCACTAAAAATCCTAAATGGACGTCCCCCTTACTTTTAAGAAGGAAGTGACCTTTTCCCCAGTCTCTGACCTGGAACCTTTCAGATCAAACCCAGTCAATAGCACCAAAGCAGAGACCCCCCCCCCTCCGTCCGGCTGTATATTTGATGTCGAGGGAGAGCTAATCCCACTGGTACCTGAAGTGCCTCTCTCTCCGTCTAATGGCCTTTCTCTGTTCTCTTAATGTCTGAGGGGCTTCAAGTGTTGTTATGTACGACACATGTGACACAGCACAGAGTAAAAAAAGAACGGAAAAAACTAGCACAAAGGTCGCGAGGCGGAGAGAGAGAGAGCGGGGTCGTTCGGTTTGACCTTGAGGACGGTCGAGAGGGGAGGAGGACGCAGCTATAGGCTCCTCCGTTCTCCGCGGCAACAGTCCCCGTGGCGACAGTCACCCCACCCACTGCCGTGAAAACCACTTCAACAACAGACACAGGGAATAATAATAAGATAATCTTACGTCGTCGTTCAGTTCAGACAGAGATGTGTCGGCCCCCGTACCCAAGCAGACAGGCAGGGAAACGTATGGTACGCAACAGTATCCGCTATCTGTGGTAAATGGGATTTTACAGGAACACAATGCATCACCATGCACCTATTCCTGAGCTGCCAACGGAACGGAGGACGCACAAAGGCAGAATGCGCCAGCGAATCAATCATTTCCCTTTGTTATCATATATATAAAAACAACAACAACACTGTGCTGAGATTACAGTATGTCAGCCGCACTAGTTCACGTAAGTGAATGAAACATGAGCTTATCTTGCATTGTGCAGAAACAGCTATTTGCACATTGTTTCGGGGGACAAAATCGAATACAAGGGTCCTTGACATTTGGTGTTTTATCGATTCGACTCTGCTTGCTCACGCACGCACGCACGCACGGACACACACACACACACACACACACACATCACACACACACACACGCACGCACGGACACACACACACACACACACACACATCACACACACCACACACACACACACACACACCACACACACCACACACACACACACACACACACACACACGCCGAGTTTGGATGCGTTTGCGGTAGAAATCGTGCAATCGTTCGCGATTGTTTTAAACCAACTGTCAACCGACAGGCGAGCCGCCTCCTTTTAAGGAACTAAATGGAAATCGATTACCTGGGGCACAACACTGCTAATTGAACCTGTACTGCACCAATTCAATTTCTAATTAATTGGAGTAAATAAAGCTTATTGGACAAATGAAGTGGGCCTATTTGATTCCATTACAAAGGAGGAAGTTAAATGGGAAGATAATTGATCAATGTTCTGGCTCCTCCTTTCTGTTAAAGGCAGCCCCTGGTGGTAGATGAGGAAGTAACAGCCGAAGAAAGAAAGCACTTGTCCCCTGTTTTGAATTGGGCACTTGCCCGAAAAAACACCCTCTCTCTCTCTCTCTCTCTCTCTCTCTCTCTCTCTCTCTCTCCCCCTTCTCTCTCTCCTCTCTCTCTCTCTCTCTCTCTCTCTCTCTCTCTTCTCTCTCCTCTCTCTCTCTCTCTCTCTCTCTCTCTCTCTCTCTCTCTCTCTCTCTCTCTCTCTCTCTCCTCTCTCTCTCTCTCTCTCTCTCTCTCTCTCTCTCTCTCTCTCTCTCTCTCTCTCTCTCTCTCTCTCTCTCTCTCTCTCTCTCTCTCTCTCTCTCTCTCTCTCTCTCTCTCTCTCTCTCTCTCTCTCTCTCTCTCTCTCTCTCTCTCTCTCTCTCTCTCTCTCTCTCTCTCTCTCTCTCTCTCTCTCTCTCTCTCTCTAATCTGGCAGTCACAGTAGCTGGCTGTCCTGTAGAAAAAAGTATCTGTATTAAATAGCCAGTGTAGCCAAGCTTCTGTATTAAATCTGGTGGTGTGAGGGGAGGTACGCATCGATTCCCTAGCAGGAGAGAGGCTCGTGCTCTCCAACCTGACAGGTAACTGCTTACCTGTCAGCCTGCAGCCTACGTACGTTACAGTGTGGCGCTGTAATGAGGGGCGCCCCGGTGAGTTATGTGTCTAGTTTGAGTCTCGGAAGCCAGCGGCATACGGGGCCCTATTATAGTTGCCTGTCCACAGCTTGAATCCGTGTTATAGATAAGGGAGGTATAGACTTCTAATGAGGGGGTACAGACGTTTCTGTATCTTACCTGTCCAGCTGGAGTGTGGTCTGGTTTCATCCAACTCTAATCCCAACCCTAAAAAAAGCATCCTCCACGGTAGATGTTTTTCCATTTGCAAAGTGTGATTTAATCCTGGACTAGGCCTAGTCTCCCAACCCTCGTCTGTTGCAAACCGCCCCTGTTATGTTCTAGATAAGCGAGGTGGGGGCGCTTAGGCGTAGCGGGTTAAGCGTTGACCATGTAACTGCAGGGTTCCCGGTTCGATTCCGTCCGGGGACACATCCTGCATGTCATCCCTCCTCTCTCTCTCTCTCACCCATCCTTCCTGTCTAAATCTCTACTATATCTGTCAATAAAAATATGAGTGGGACTGCCCCACTCAGAAAAAAGTTACTTAAAAAAAAACGGCCCTGTTATGTTCTAGATAAGCGAGGTGTACATTGGTGATGTAACAGGGGGTACAGACAGAGAGGTGAATGGTGATGTAACAGGGGGTACAGAGAGGAGGTGTATGGTGATGTCACAGGGGGTACAGAGAGGAGGTGTATGGCGATGTAACAGAGGGGTACAGAGAGGTGTGTGGTGATGTAACAGGGGGGTACAGAGAGGTGTGTGGTGATGTAACAGGGGGGTACAGAGAGGTGTGTGGTGATGTAACAGGGGGGTACAGACAGAGAGGTGTGTGGTGATGTAACAGAGGGGTACAGAGAGGTGTGTGGTGATGTAACAGGGGGGTACAGAGAGGTGTGTGGTGATGTCACAGGGGGGTACAGAGAGGTGTGTGGTGATGTCACAGGGGTACAGAGAGGAGGTGTATGGTGATGTCACAGGGGGGTACAGAGAGGAGGTGTATGGTGATGTCACAGGGGGGTACAGAGAGGTGTATGGTGTAACCACTGTGGGGCGGCTGTGGCGCAGGAGGTAGAGCCACCATCTAATGATCGCAAGGTTGGCAGATCGGCGGTTCGAGCCCCGGCTGGCCACATGTCGAAGTGTCCTTGGGCAAGACACTGAACCCCAAATTGCTCCCAGTGAGCGGGCCTGCGCCTTGCATGGCAGCTTGCTGCCATTGGTGTGTGAATGGGTGTGTGAATGGGTGAATGAGAGGCCGTTGTAAAGTGCTTTGGATAAAGGCGCTATATAAGTGCAGTCCATTTACCATTTATGTAACGAGGGGGGTACGGTAGCTCGTGTGTCTTAACGAGGGGGTACGGTAGCTCGTGTGTCTTAACGAGGGGGTACGGTAGCTCGTGTGTCTTAACGAGGGGGTACGGTAGCTTGTGTGTCTTAACGAGGGGTACAGCGAGGTGTATGGTGATGTAACCATGGTGATGTATGGTAGCTTGTGTGTCGTACCTGTCCAGCTTGAGCCTCTGGGCCAGCAGCCTCCAGTCGGCGCCGTTGGGGCAGGGCGTGTCCAGGCTGCTGCAGATCTTCTGCCTGATGAGGTAGGGGATCTGGAAGGCGCTGGGTCCGGCCAGGGCCGTGGCGTTGCTAGTGTCCATCATCAGGAACTCGGAGTCCAGGGGTCTGCTGTCCTGTAAGGGTCCCAGACACACACGAGTCGAGTTATGAGTGGATGATCTTTAGTGTCATTGTAACAGGTACAACGAACGAAATCCAAATGTCCTAACACCCTAGGTGCTAATAAACAAACACAGTCCTAATAAAAAAAACAAGAATGAGACATAAATAGGGGGGGATAGAAATAAAAATAGGGGGATAAGTGATCGGTAGGCATCTGAGAATGTATCTATTATGTGAACTTCTATACTTCTATACACTATGGCCTATTCACAGGGGGGTATATAGACAGGGGGGAGTTAGCAGGTAACTGTGTACTTTTATAAACATATAAACATATGGACTTAGAGGCCCCAACGGCTCATTCATTTAAAATTGTAACCATTTTTGGTATTTAGCGGACGGCCTTTATCCAAAGCGGCTTACAACAAATAAATTTGACTAAGTAGGTGAATCATCTATCCACCAGTCACAGCAGGAGAAAGTAATCTATGCTCGGGCCAGGGGCCATTGGCAGTCGTGGTGCTAGAATTCCGCAGCTATTTTATTTGAGTAAAAGTAGCCTACGTGCTACACTTACCGTCTCTCCATCGACTACATACTAGACAGAGAATACGCTACTGTATGAGGAGGGGGAAGAATCCCAAGTAAAGTTTGAGATCGATGGTCACTAACCACTTGTGACGTTAGAATTTTTTTTTTTCAAAATTGAGTTTTTTACATAATCTGATCCATTAGGTGTTTATTAATGCCTGTGTGGTGTTATTTTTAAAATGTTGACATTTTTGAGTTAGTAATTAATAAAAATACAAAGGTTCCATCTCACAAAACATAATGGAATGTAAAAACGTTGACGCCCAATATCTCTGAACTGCCCTAAACGGAGATAGAACCTTCTGAGCTCACGCACTGTCTACCAGCTGAACGGTGTGTCACTACGTTTCGTTGTCTTAGCATTTGTACTCTGTCAATGACAATAAAGTAATCAATAAAATCATGAATGACAATGGAAAATAATCAAATCGAAATCTAATGTCAGTCCCAGTATGAAACAACTGCTTCAACTGATCAACCTCACCTCGATGTGGGATAAGCTGAGGTGTACTAGTGCTTGGCTGGATACGTAACGTGGACTGACGTTTCATGGACGTCGCATATGCTGCATGAACACACTGACCGTAGCCATGTTGGAGTCGAGGCTGAAGAATCTACTGTATGTGGAGGAGGTGGAAGAATCCAAGCAAATGTCGAGACCCACGGTCACTGACCCTTGTCTACCCAGCTGCATGGCGCGTCAATCGCAGCACGAAAACAACTGCTTCGACTGATCAACCTCACCTTCAGGGGATAACTGAGCTGTAGTAGTACTGGGCTGGAACGTAACGTGGACTGACGCTTTCTTGGCATCGCATATGCTGCGCTGGGAGACCAGAGGCCGGCTGGAGGATGTTAAACCTCACTTACTGTAGCCTCTATAAGATTCTTCTAGATTAGATTCTACTTTTATTGTCATTGCAGTAGAGTACAAGTACGATACAACGAAACACAGTTTATCATCTAACCAGACGTGCAAATCAGTGATATCAGGGCATGATATAAATAGAACAGAGAATGGTAGTGATAGGTAACTATGTCATATACAGTATGTGCAGAGGTGGTATTGGTTTCAGCAGCTATATATACACTATATAAGGTCCCAAATGTCTAGTGGTCGAGCTTTATTTAGTTATTTGTTAATTTGTTCGTTTTTTAAAAATCTATTTTATTTTAGCCTATTCTTCAATTGTCGTATTTATTTAGTTGTTGTTTGTTTTGGTGATCTGAGCTTCTGTAAATGCCTGAATAATTTCCCCTCGGGGGATCAATAACGTATCTATTTATCTCTCCTCTCTATCCTTGAGTGACATTTAATATTAATTTATTAAACATTAATGCGTGAGTGAGTGACGTTTCTTGGCCGCTGCGCATGCCGGAGAGGATGAACACACACACACACACACAGACACACAGACACACAGACACACACACACACACACACACACACACACACACACACACACACACACACATACACATACACAGACTGACCTTCGCGATGTTGAAGTCCAGGCCGAAGCTCTGGCCCTCCCCCTCCACCTGCCACACGCACAGCTGGCAGGTGAGCTCGCAGGTGCTCAGGCTCAGACGCTCCAGCGTGAACGTGCAGTGCAGGTACCGCTGGGACCCGTTCCAGATGTGGTAGAACGGGATCTCCTGCGAGAACGGAAACAGCCACCAGCGGCGAGCACAGTGTGACTGCCGTGTATCTAACAAGGGCTGTCTGCCAAGAAAACCATGCCGCATCGCTACTACAGATATTAGAATACATTAAGAAATAAACAGCAATGCTGGTTTCTGTGGGCCTGGCTGCCCCCCACCCCCCTAGCCATGCATATATGAGTTCATGCAGAATGCATACCGCCCGTTACAATGAGCTCAGTGTTATATGAGGTGGTTTTTCTCCAGGGGATTTCGCCCGTGTCTATGATCTTATAAGAAGACGGGACGGAACATCATTATCTGCAGAGCAGAGAAGTCGCTATGGAGAGATCTT
>NC_137688.1:6722062-6724562 GCF_963989245.1 Nansenia antarctica | reverse complement strand
GGGTATTTTTTTACGGGGGGGCTGCTTTTACTTTTTTTTTCTCTCTCTCTCTCTCTCTCTCCCCTGGAGTGGTCCTCGTTTAACACAGTTCTTGAGCACAATTATTCGTTAGCGGAGGGTTAGCATTGGCAAATTGCTGCTGGTGGACTTTGATCGCGTTTCTGACCCGATCAGCAAATCTGTCTGGATGGTAATAGGAGACACAGCGCAGGCTGCCAATTATCCCATTATCAACAGGCGCGAGCGTGAATACCAATGTGGCGCTGTGGAGAGGGGCTGGACTGGAGGGGCCGGGCCGGGACTGAACATGACAAGATTAGGATCCGAACAAGGTGTAACGTAACAACATGGCCATGGAACCGTGAACAGCACGGGATAAGGCGGGAGACAGTGGTGGTGTGCTCATATCTCACCATTTACATGTGGCTGATAGTGATACAACCACCGTGCTCTTTGTGTGAACGGCCGATAGACGGCGATGATAAGCCTAACCCTAAAAAACACGGTTGGAATTGTAATATAAGAAGAAGAAATATATGACGCCGTTTAGCTGAGGCTTTTATCCAAAGCGACGTACATCACGGTGAGTGCAGACATTATCCAGTATATATGGGCCCCAGCGGGAATCGAACCCACAACCTAAGTGTCGTTAGCACCGTGCCCTACCGACTGAGCCACAGAGGACCATATCGTACAATATTCTATGTGCCTTTCACCTTTCACTCAGTGGGACCGGGCTCAACACAGAGACACCACATCAGACCTAGGGCCTTACCCTGTACTCAACACAGAGTCACCACATCAGACCTAGGGCCGTACCCTGTACACAACACAGAGTCACCACATCAGACCTAGGGCCTTACCCTGTACTCAACACAGAGTCACCACATCAGACCTAGGGCCGTACCCTGTACTCAACACAGAGTCACCACATCAGACCTAGGGCCGTACCCTGTACTCAACACAGAGTCACCACATCAGACCTAGGGCCTTACCCTGTACTCAACACAGAGACACCACATCAGACCTAGGGCCTTACCCAGTACTCAACACAGAGTCACCACATCAGACCTAGGGCCTTACCCTGTACTGAACACAGAGTCACCACATCAGACCTAGGGCCTTACCCTGTACTCAACACAGAGGCACCACATCAGACCTAGGGCCTTACCCTGTACTCAACACAGAGTCACCACATCAGACCTAGGGCCTTACCCTGTACTCAACACAGAGTCACCACATCAGACCTAGGGCCTTACCCAGTACTGAACACAGAGACACCACATCAGACCTAGGGCCGTACCCTGTACTCAACACAGAGTCACCACATCAGACCTAGGACCTTACCCAGTACTCAACACAGAGTCACCACATCAGACCTAGGGCCTTACCCTGTACTCAACACAGAGACACCACATCAGACCTAGGGCCTTACCCTGTACTCAACACAGAGTCACCACATCAGACCTAGGGCCATACCAGTGGTGTAGTCTAGTTTTTTCTAGTGGGTATATTATGATTTTTTCCCTCCCAGCCTCATATCGTTCATTTCGGAACGGCATCAAAAAAAAATCTGCGCTCCCCGTCTAACGTTATATAAATCTAACATGACATGTTATAAGGCTGATCTGTACATGATAGTGCTGCATTTTGACACATTTCATGTCGCGTCTCCCCCCTTTGATGGTATATTATGACGCTATAGTCAGTCCCAATGGTTAAAAATTCAAGTGCTTCGTAACACAGACGGGGTGAATTATGAATGAAAGTGAAGGTTCTGTCACAAAACGCTGTTACGTATCCTCACACATCTTTAAGTGGGTATATGGAAATCCTTAGAAATATGGAAAACGTAGACTACACCACTGGGCCCTACCCAGTGCTCAACACAGAGACACCACATCAGATGTAGGGAAAACAGGGCCTAGGGCCTATAGCTTCCAGGGCCAAACTCCATTGCAAGTCTATATATATATATATATATATATTATTTTTTTGTCTGGGAAATGAGACTCCCAGAGAGAGGGATAATAATATTATACTATGCTAACCTGAAACGTCATTGCTCTGTAACATCGATTGAAGCACCCTCTCCGAAAGACAAAAGAAGTCGACCTTCAGATCTTTTCCATCTCATCTCGTTGCAAAACCTGAAAACCATTGTGTCGTATCCTCCCATGTGAACTGAGGCATCGCATCTAATGCATGGTAATAGGATGGGCATTCTAATCTCGGATCAGTTATGATCGAGTGTCTGTCACACAGGGACGAGCACGAGGAGCAAATCATTATTAATCATTATTAATGATTGGAATTAAAATATCTTTTGGCGTCAGATGTATAACGTTGCAATGTTGTTGCACTTGTATGAGTTGGTCACATGACCACGGAGTGTGTGTGTGTGTAGTCAGTCAGTTTATCATTTTCCATAACCGCCTGACATAATTGTCCATAACCGTGTGTGAGTGTTTGTGTATTTATATCTAATGTGTGTCACAGT
>NC_137688.1:6717062-6719562 GCF_963989245.1 Nansenia antarctica | reverse complement strand
TGACAAGTAACCACACTATAGTGGCCAGCAGCCACTCTTACAGTACCATAAACGTACTGCAACTAGGAAGGCTGTGTACTGCATCGCCCTCGTTTATCTTGTTTATGAGACGTGATTCTCAGTTTAAGGTCCATTCAAACAAGAGCAGTGTGGCGAAGTAGGAAATACACATGTATTATGGAGAGACTTCGAGGACAGGCTTTTTAAACACCTACCATAATACTGAAATAAAAAAAAGATACAACATTTGCGATCGGGAGGCCTGCAAATAGGGCTGAAACAATTACCCTCATTACATTAATATTGATGAAATGACTTTTGTATTCTGTAATACAATGCTGGCAGTACAAAGGGAATTAATTGAAACATTTTTCTCTCAATTTGAGGCCAAATGAGGCTTCGGGGATTTAAATGGCTATTAAACGTCACTTTAAACTCACCAGAATTAAAAACGATTCAATTGTCTGAGAATTACTCATTATGAAGACAGTCGCTCCCCTCGGTATTTCCGATGGTCTTCTCTGTTCAATAATTATTCGAATATCTTCAGATGCACAGGCTTGCTGCAGCGGCACTGACAGTGTAGGTGGTTCATCATACACAATACTTTACATAACTACTCAACATAGCTCGACGTTTACATATTAAACATAATGTGGGTGTACGGTATAGACATTATAGCTACTGTTGACTTTATCGTGCTATTGTCGTATTGCCCCACAGTCTCCAACGTTGCTGTTTATGTACAATATATTATGTATAAGAGTAACTACCCAGTAATCACACAGTAGCTACACTAGGAAGGTCAAACATGAGTTGTCTAGTCTCCCTTCAATGCAACTCCCTCATGGTTTCATGTGTGTTTCAGCTGCTAGCTGGTAAGCTACAACTGGGTACGACCGTAAACACAGGTAGTCAATGCAGAGTAGCGTGACCACATTTTATTTTTTTAAAGACATTTTTTCTGAGTGGGGCAGTGGGGTTCCACTCATATTTTTCATTTTATTGGACAGTTATAGTGAAGACAGACAGGACAGTAAGGAGAGAGGGCATGTCAGCAGGGCATGGGCCGGAATCTGGTCCCCCTACTACAGACACCTGCTCACCCTACAACAGACACCTGCTCACCCTACTACAGACACCTAGTCATCCTACTACAGACACCTAGTCACCCTACTAGAGAGACCACCAGGGACACCTGCTCACCCTAGTAGAGACACCTGGTCACCCTACTACAGACACCTGCTCACCCTACTAGAGAGACTACCAGGCTTGTGGGCCAGTCAACGTGAGGTGTAGCCCAGTTCCTGCTGCCTGCTGCAGGTGTGTTGAGACGAGTCAGAGGCCCTGAGAGTGAATGTCAGATGAGCTCAGATTTGTTGAATCTCAGATGAGCTCGGGGAGAACGCCGCTCGCCTGACACGTCCGGTATCCTGCGCCAAGCAGCCGCGGCGCGAGGGCCGACCGTCAGGACCGAGGTAGCACATTAAATATTAACTTAATTGGTCCCGGCTGAGCCGTAGGAACATACGGTGAGACACCGTGCAGGAAATGTCACCGGCTCCCCCGAGTCGCCGCCACACTTAAGATCAAAGACAATAACATTGTTTCTAATCTGCTTTAATTGGGAGATGAGAGATTGCTTTTCGCAGTGCGTTTTGCGGTGGGGGAGGGGCTCTTCTGGCTGGCTGACACGGGGCTTGTTTGTTGTCGGGTGAGACTGACAGCCAGAGAGAGGGGAGGGGGGAGGGGGGGTTGGAGGGGTGACGGGAGGGCGCGCGGGGGGGTGTGTGTGTTGGAAGAGGTTGCCGTGGCGACCCCGCTGTTTCTCTACGTTCCCCCACCGCTGTTCTGGAACAGCTCCCGGGCTTACGCAGTGCCCATCTCACAGAACCTTTAAAAAACAAAACAAAACAAAAAACAGGGAAGTGCTGTTTCATCCTCTATCAAAGGTTCTGGATCTGCTTTATGGGTAATTTGACATCCTGCCTGGAAAGTGGCGCGCTGCCCCAGAGCAATCTAAAGGAATCCTGTCATAAAACGAACATGGGCGCCAGGTGTACTTCATCTACCAGAAGGAGGAGGACCACCCCTGGCTGCGGTCCGCCGTGCGTCCTGCCTGCTAAACCCGCCACGGTTACGCTGTTGCAATTAGCTCTAATGGTCGCCACCATAGTAAAAAGTGTGGTAAATTCGTCCATTGTACATTTTAAAATATAGTGATTAGTGAATCGCTTGAACTTCTCCCGGGATAGCTAATCCTCTATTCCGCGTGGCTAATGTATTCCCGCCAAATGAACTGCCTTTCCCCCCGCAACGGCGCAGAGATCAGTGTGAAGGCGAGATTACCGAGACGCCGAGCGAAGGGGCCCCGCGTTCTAAATTACCTCAGCGCTCCTCGCTAAAAAACTACAAATCCCTAGAGGCACTGCGGCTTACCACAGAAACAGGTTCCCGCTAAGAGACGGGGGGGTGGGGGGTGGGGGGGGTAGAGGGGGTA
>NC_137688.1:6702062-6714562 GCF_963989245.1 Nansenia antarctica | reverse complement strand
GGACTGTGTTTGTTTGTTAGCACCTAGGGTTTGCATTTGAATTTCGTTGTACCTGTTACAATGAAAATAAAGATAATTCATTCATTCATTCATTCATTCATTAGTGTAGCAGATAAGGTAAAAATCGTTCACTTGTGGATACAATTTGACTAAGTGTACCTCTTGGGTCTATATTTAGACCCAAGTTTATTGAGAGCTTATTGACTCTCTCAAGGAGCACTTTTTGAGCTCGCGGAGTCTGTTCATGGTGGCTGGCATGTTCACTTGTCTCTTTGGCTGCAGAGCCCACAGGTCCACAGAGGACGCCATCGCGACGACTCTCCACGCCACTCTATCCCACCTGGAGAGGGGAAACAGCTACGCGAGACTGCTCTTCGTGGACTTCAGCTCCGCCTTCAACACCATCCTTCCAGACAGGCTAGTGACCAAACTACTAGACCTGGGTCTATCACACTCTATATGTGCGTGGATCAAGGACTTCCTGACCGACCGCCCCCAGAGGGTGCGGGTGGGCCCCCACACCTCCACAGCCCTCAGCCTCAGCACTGGGTCCCCCCAGGGCTGCGTGCTAAGCCCCATCCTCTACAACCTCTACACCCACGACTTCACCCCCGTCCACCCCAGCAACTACATCGTAAAGTTTGCAGACGACACCACCGTGGTGGGATGTATCTCGGAGGGGGACGAGGCGGCGTACAGGGATGAGGTAGAGCAACTGAGCAAGCTGTGCAAGGTTAACAACCTGCTGCTGAACAAGTCAAAGACCCAGGAATTCATCGTAGACTTCAGGAGGAAAAAGTCAGAGATCCAGCCCCTGCTCATCGACGGAGAGAGCGTGGAGAGAGTCTCAACCCTCCGATTCCTGGGACATCACATGCGGGATGACCTGACCTGGAAGGACAAGACAAAAGGCACCATCAAGAGGGCACAACAGCAGCTATACACCCTGAGATGCCTCAGGAAGGAACACAACAAGCAGGAGATACTGGTGGCCTTCTACCGCGGCGCAGTGGAGAGCATCCTCACCTACGGCATCTGCAACTGGTTCTCCAGCTGCACAACAGCGGAGAGAAATGCGCTACAGAGAGTAGTGAGAACAGCACAGAAGATCACCGGCGCCCCCCTCCCCTCTCTGGAAGAGCTGTACAACACACGCTGTCTCAGGAAGGCCTCAAAGATCTCCAGGGACCCGACCCACCCTGGGCACGTACACTTTACCAGGCTGCCCTCGAAAAGGAGGTTCAGGACCCTGGCCGCTAAGACAAACAGACTGAAGAACTGCTTCTACCACAGGGCCATCCAGGCCCTGAACACAGCAAAGACCTAAGTTCTGGGCCCTGGACAGTCTGGACGGATTGTATGGCAGCTGCTGGACTGAAAAAATCAGGTGTAGTGCTGAGGCACAAACATGTACATTTCAAGCCTGCAAACTGTGACACTTTAAATAACGTGAAAAAATACTATTGTGAAATATGACAACCCTAGTTGACTATCTGTGCAGTATAGTACAGTGGATTGTGTACATAGCCTTTATTTATGTAAACCAGCTCCTTACCTTCTTGTGATTTTTTCTTTTTGTAAAAGTTTTTTTTTTCCCTTTCCTAACACCAGGGGAGCCACCCCTCCTAAATTTCGTTGTTTGGTACCTGTACTGTAGCAATGACAATAAAGTCCATTCATTCATTCATTCAGATGCCGCCTCATACTGTGTGACTAAGTGGCTGACTTCAGGGCCAGAGAGCATTTGTACCAAATTTGCTTTTATCCACTTGTCAACGAATTTCCTATAAAAAAGCATTTAGCCACCCCACTGCTGACAGGAGGCAGTTAGAACGTTGCCAGGTTGTGTTTAAAGTATTTGAGATACTGTCACAACCACTTCACCTTAGCTCACCTATGAAGTAAACAGAACCTTTTCTCCTTCTGGCCTGACAGAACAAAGGTCCTCTTTTTCCCGTTGTTGACAAAAGCCGAGACCTTTTATCCACTTGTCATTGAATTTCCTATAATAATGCATTTAGCCGCCACACTACTGTCAGGAGGCAGTTAGAACGTTGCCATTACAGCTCACCCACTGGAGTCTTTACATTACAGCTCACCCACTGGAGTCTTTACATTACAGCTCACCCACACCCACTTAACTAGGGTTAAACCAGTGCTCACGCGAAACGCGTGAATATGAAACTGAAAGTTATAAAGTGTCAACTCATTTTCGTTTTTTTTCATAATACGCAACAGTTTATGGATCACTAAATACGTATACTTTAAGGTGACTGTGACATCAATCCAGCACAACACTAGCTAGCTTCTCACTGGCTAGGCCAGCCAGCTAACTGTTACCAATCTAAACAGCTAAGTTTAGACTTTAGTTAGCTAGCTTGCACAGTGCACCAGATGTGGCTGTAGGTTTGACATGACATGACATCCATCCAGCAAGCTACCAGTCCCAAACACGAACACGTCCCAAAACTAAAGTATTTACAAAAGTATCCCTTACCGGTAGCCTCCGGAAAACAAGAATAGTGAATCCAATCCACAAATGATACATAATTAATGATCATTAAACTGTTGTTTATTATATTGAGTGGGTACTTTAAAACTTCAAGTTTCGTGTTCTGAAAAAAAACGAGTCTGCGAGTTGTTTTGGTTTAGCCCTAGTTCGTAAATTCACTCTGGAAATCTGATCAGCAGTCATGGAACGCCTCTTGTCCAATCAAATTACTTGGTCCCTTTATTACGTTGAGCCCAGTGTGCCCTCTGGCACTCTCAGAGAGAATTTACACCCATCATGTCAATCTTTTTTTTTTTCTCTGAATAATATCAAGCAACTTCGGATAGAATCTGTATCTGTTTAAATCTCATTATTCGTGCTATCTGAATACCGTATTCATATTCGGGTACATCCCTAGGACGTGTGTGTACGTGTGTATAGTATATGTGTGTACGTGTGTATAGTATATGTGTGTACGTGTGTATAGTATATGTGTGTACGTGTGTATAGTATATGTGTGTACGTGTGTGTAGTATGTGTGTGTACGTGTGTATAGTATGTGTGTGTGGTTTGAGTCTCTCCTCCAGGGACATGAAACCAAAACAACCGATTCTCTTTGACGTCCAAAGGATAAACCCCCCCCCCCCCCCCACACACACACACACACACACACACACACACACACACACACACACACACACACACACACACACACTACCCCTTCTCCTCTTCTCCCCTCTCTTCCTCACCTTGAAGACGTCCTGTGTGTCGTCCATGCAGTACACACACCCAGACACACCCCCCCCACACACACACACACACACCTTGAAGACGTCCTGTGTGTCGTCCATGCAGTACACACACACACACACACACACACACCTTGAAGACGTCCTGTGTGTCGTCCATGCAGTACACACACCCAGACACACACACACACACACACACACACACACACCTTGAAGACGTCCTGTGTGTCGTCCATGCAGTACACACCCACACACCCACACACACACACACACACACACACACACACACCTTGAAGACGTCCTGTGTGTTGTCCATGCAGTACAAGCCCCCCCCCCCGCCACAAACACACACACACACCCACACACTCACACACACACACACACACACACACACACACACACACCTTGAAGACGTCCTGTGTGTCGTCCATGCAGTACACACATACACACACACACACACACACACACACACACACCTTGAAGACGTCCTGTGTGTCGTCCATGCAGTACACACACACACACACACACACCTTGAAGACGTCCTGTGTGTCGTCCATGCAGTACACACACACACACACACACACACACACCTTGTAGACGTCCTGTGTGTCGTCCATGCAGTAGACCCTCAGGTTGTACTCCAGCGTGTTGCAGCAGGCGTCAGAGAACAGCACCAGGCGCAGGCGCTTGGCGGCGGCCATGTTGAGAGACTCTCCCACCAGGGCCAGGCGGCCCAGCTGCTCCGAGAACACCCGGCACGTCTCCGCCTCCAGCTGGCAGTAGAAGGGGTCCGACAGAAGCTCCTCCCCCATCTGCAGCACGTCCTGGAAGGGGGTGGGGGGGGTGGGGGGGGGGGCGCACACAGGGGTCAGGGGTCAGGGTGTGTAGTAGCTCAGGGGGGAGTTGTGGGGGGGTTAGAGGAGTGAGGTGTGAGGTGTGTGTATTAGCAGCACATCCTGGAGGGAGGACACACACACCCGCGCACGCACGTACGCATCCACACACACACACACACACAGGGGTCAGGGCCAGGGTGTGTGTAGTAGTCCAGGGGTGAGTTGTGGTGGTTAGAGGTTGGGGTGAGGTGTGAGGTGAGCTGTATTAGGGATGGGTGTGTGTGTGTGTGTGTGTGTGTGTGTGTGTGTGTGTGCAGGAGGTCATGGTGAGTTGTGTGTATAGGGATTGTGTGTGTGTGCGTGTGTGTGTGTGTGTGGTTTGGGCAGTAGTACCAGCAGATGCCAGCACCTCCCCCCCATCTGCAGCACATGCTGGTGACAATAAAGCAAGGCATAAAGTGTGTGTGTGTGTGTTAGTGTGTTGGGGTGTCAGAATCAGGGTGTAGAGACACACACACACACACACACACACACACACACACGCACACGCACACGCACACGCACACACACGCACACACACACACACACACACACACGTACACTCACACACACACACACACACACACACACAAAGGCCCGCGTCCTATAGAACACCATCAATTTACTAAATAATTCATGAACGAGGTGCTCAATTGTCATGAAAGCGGACTCCGATAGTTTCCTGGCAAGAATAGATGGTTCAGGAGGGAAAGGCAAGGGAGCGAAACTCCAGTAAATATTGGATTATAGGGATTTCCGTCAGTGTTTGGAATTTGTTCACAAAGGTGAAAAGAACTTAGTGCTTCACCTGCCAAATATGACTTCCATTACCACAGGCTCAAGAGTCTTTTCGACGCAAAGCTGCGCAGGAATTAGCGCCACTAATCTACTAAGGAAGTACTGAAATGTAATAAATGATATCAGCAAGGGAAACCCTTACCAAAACCTGCATCCACCACCACACTTAGATGGTAAATGGACTGACTTATACAGCGCCTTATTCCAAAGCGCTTTACAACGGCCTCTCATTCACCCATTCACACACACATTCATTCACACACCAACGGCGGCAAGCTACCACGCAAGGCGCCGGCCGGCCGGCCCCGCTCATTGGGAGCAATTTGGGGATTCGGTGTCTTGCCCAAGGACACCTCGACACGTGACCCCCAGCCGGGGGTTCGAAACCGCAGATCTGCCGACCTTACTTGCCTCATTAGACACCGGCCTCTACCTCCTGCGCCACAGCCGCCGCCCCCAGTAAGTACTATTCTAACTCCATCACACCCACACAAACCCAACTATTATATCACCTCATTACACTGTTTCACACAAACTAACCAGTGCCATTCCTTCACTGCGCTGGACCGGCTGTATGATGACCTGCTGTCTCATTATGGACGGACAGATTGGACCCCGGCTGACAACATCTCCTCCCGAAAAATCTAATCATGGCCTCTAACTGACTCGGCCTATTAGCTAACCTGAGAGGAGCAGTGTGTTAGTGTCAGCCTCTGAAACAGACACACAGCCATCCCTTCTACCCCTCCCTTCCCCAGATCCGTCCAATAAAACACAAACGTCGGATTGGTATCGACACAATTCATTTCCTAAGCAACCACAACCAAGGCCCCAGGTTTTTCCATCATCATATTTGTTGCTCTGAAGGCAGGAGAGGAGAGAGTGAGGAGAGACACACTGGCTCAATTACCCCCGCGGTTCAATATCCACACACATTTCATTCCCATCATTTCTCCCCCCCCCCCCCCCCAACCCTCCCTTCTCCCTCCATCTCTTTCTCCATCCTTCTCCCCCCCCCTCTCTCTCTCTCTCTCTCCTTCTCCCTCTTTCCCCTCTCTCTCTCACTCTACGAGTCACACTCAACTTCGTCACACTCTCTCCTCTCTCTTGTCTCTCCTCCCACTCTCCTCCCTCCTTCACTAATTCCTTCCCTTTACTTCCAGGGATCTACACCTCCTACACCCATCTGAGATCCTCCTCCATCATCATCATCATCATCATCATCATCATCATAGCTCTCTCTGTATCGGTTCTGTCCTGGTCCACCTGGTTGTGTGCTCTGCAGCGAAGGCTCAGCTCAGCTCAGCTTGGCTATATTTGGGCCAGGCGATGATTAAAAATGCTGGTCTAACCTCTCGCCTCGGACAGGCCAATCCATCCCGCAGACACCCCGCCCCCGCCGCACACACGGGGGGTGGGTGGGGGGGTCTGGCGGTGGTGGGGGAGGGAGGGGGGTCTGAATAATTTATGCACAATATCGAACATGAAAGAAGACCTACGCCCTCCCCCGCTATTCTTCTTTGACATTCTGAGTGGGTAGCAGGGATGGGGCCGCCGCGGCCATGCTGTGAGGGATAAAGTAGCCCCCCCCCCGCCCCCTCCCCTCCCTCCCTCCGCCCTGCCCCTCCGCCCCCCCCCCCCCCCCCTCAGCCCTAGACAGCGAAACTCCTAGACAAGAAAGAAGGGGCCTTCACCCTAAAACCCTAATTTAGACTCTGGTGGGTGGATGACAAGGATGGAGCACCTTGAGAGGGAGAGGGTGGTTACCTCCTCAGGTGGGAGGGAGAGGAAGAGAATGGCTTTGAGGCTGAGGATGATTCAACCTGATAGTGATGCATACATCGTAGGTACAGTTCTGAGGCTTTAAAAAAAAGAAAAGAAATAATCTGCACTGAAATACTAACACTTGCATAGAGAGCTGGGGGGGTGATAATGAAACCACACTAATGGACAGTGTCACTGTATACAGCAAGCAACCTCTTGGACCCGCAGCATAGCAGCAGTGATATACTGTAGTCATCGGGTGGGTGTACAGTGGAATTAAGATAAGTGGGATGTTGGAGCTCAACTATGCCTTGGACTTCACGGCGGAGGGGAAAGCCGGAGAGGAGGTTTTACTAATTGGAAGCAGGGGTCAAGTGTTCTTACTTAAAGAGCTGCTGGAGGAGTACCTGAAGTGTTTTTTTAGCAACACTGCTAAGAAGCACTTTGGAGGAATATGATGATTTTTTCCTTCCACGGGAGCACAGGTGTTAACGACACTGCCACAGAAGAGTGTACGGTACTCTTAATTGTTTTGCCCAGAGCAGGTGGAGGTGATTAGAATAGATAAGCTTGGATTCAACTTTGTTGTCATTGCAGAGTACAAGTAGCCTACTAGACAACCAAATGCAGTGCAGCATCTAAGCAGAAGTGCAAATAGTGATATAAGAACATGATATATAAAAAAAACATGCTATAAAAAACAATGCTAGTGATAGGTACAGTAAGGCGTGTAGGGTAGTTTAGAGGTATATACAGTTATGGTAGGTTATGTACAGTATGTAATGTACAGATGTATAAAAGAGGCTATATCAAACAGGTATGTGCAATGTGCAATAATACACAGTATGTGCAAAGGTAGTATTGTAAACATTAGTAGTGCAAAGGTTACTTACTAATAAAAGTAAGTAAAAAAGGCACAGCTGTTCTAGTGTTGAAGATCCTCACATTGACCAGGGATGTGCAACCAGCCAGTAGTGCTTAAGGCTAAATCCTCGTGCTAAAGGCTAAATCCTAAAGTGCTAAAGGCTAAATGGGACCGCCTCACCTCCCAGACCCCTTCGTAGTTCTGCTTCTTCAGACGGACGGCCCAGTTCTCGGGGCAGCCGTCGGAGCAGTGGTCCATGCTCAGGATCACGGGCCGGGTCAGAACGACCCCGGGGGGCCCGCAGCTCACGATGGGGCTCAGCAGGGTCTGGCAGCCCGCCAGGGGTAACCTGCACGGTGGGGGAGAGATAGGGGGGGGGGCAGGAGGGTCCAGGTGAGGAGGGTAGGGTGGGAGGGTGGGGGTGGGGGGGGTGGACACAGGTGAGGCATAGGGGAGATGATGGATGGACCCGGTGGAAGAGAAGAGATAAAGATAATGTGCTTTTTTCGTTTGAAGATTGCAATTGCACTTCTTTCTACAGGACTAGGACGGTTTCGACCAGATGGGGTTGGCTGGCTCACTGCTTATGGAAGGCTCTGTCGCAGAGAAACGACAGCCGTAAGCTATCCCAATATGTTATCCCAGAGCAGAGCGACAGTATTTCTAAACTCCTGTAAACTACAGTAGAACGAAGCTCGGTAGATAAACAGTAAACAGTGTAGTTCAAAGACAATTAATTTGACTTAAGCAGTGTATCTATGCGCAAGGAAAAGGCCACGCTATTTATTAACGTCCCTCCCTCCTCTCTCTCTAACACTGGCCCCCGCCGCCTAATGGAACAATGTGACATCAAAACAAACAAACAGCCCCCCCCTCCTCCGCCTCCCTCCCTCCTTCTCTGCTTTCCGCGGGAAAGCTGCCAGTTAGCCAGAGAGAGAGAGAGAGAGCGAGAGCACCAGCGTATCCAGAGAGAACCCACCTTAAATCTTCCTTCCTTTGAACAGTGAGATAAATCTCATAGATCTTCCCTCTGGGGATGGCCTCTGGAGGAATGAGGAGGCTGATTCCTAATGCAAATAACAACAAAGGGGAGAAGAAGAAAGTAGACATAGCTCATTTGTTTCTTAGCCCGAACCGCACCGCTTTGTCATTCCACAAAGGGGACCCGCGGACCGCCGGAGACGACACACACTTGGCGGCGGTGGGGGGAAAACAATAACAAATCCATCCTGAAGGTCAGGACGATAGGCGGGGAGAGGTGTCGGCTGGGAGGAACGCGCCTTCCCTCCCCTGGTCAACAATTAGGCTAGAGACAGAAAGCACGCACGGGGACAGCCTTTTTTAAAACGCACTCGAGTCTGCCCACAATGGAGAGCTAATTGAGACGGAGGAAAAAACGGCACTACTCGAGGAGGAAAATTGTGAGAAGAAACTTCTCCCCGAGGGAGGAGAGGGAGGAGAAATACACCTCGGAGAGTAGCGAGAGTCATCCGTGACGCTTTAAGTGTTGTCATTTGTGCGGATTCTCCGCGACACACAATTATCCACTTTAAATCCAATTTAAGATTCGAATGAACGAGTGGAAGTTGCTGTACATTTTTAGTAAGAGCCGTTCAAGTGCAAGCATCTGTTTACATACCGCAAAAGTGTGTGTGTGCACGTACGCCGATGTCGGTATTCATAAATCATACTTGCTTGGCATGCATTTCCTCTAAATGTTTAATGGTAAAGGGGGGGGTGAGCAAATCTCTGTACAGTATGTGTAGGCGCATGCACGGTACATTTGTGTCCAAGTGAGTAGATGAATGCCAATGTGCAAAGTATGTTAGCTTGAGTTAATCCATGCATACCAAAGCCATAACTGTGTGAATGGGAGGGATACAGGAGATATAAGAGACAAAGAGAGAGAGAGAGAGAGAGATAGAGAAGAGAGAGAGAGAGAGAGAGAAAGAGAGAGAGAAAGAGAGAGAGAGAAGAGAGAGACAGAGAGAGAGAGAGAGAAGAGAGAGAGAGAGAAGAGACAGAGAAGAGAGAAAGAGAGAGAGTGAGAGAAGAGAGAGACAGAGAGAGAGAGAGAGAAGAGAGAGAGAGAAGACAGAGAGAGAGAAAGAGAGAGAGAAGAGAGAGAGAGAGAGAGAAAGAGAGAGAGAAAAAAAGAAAGAGAGAGAGATGTTGCCTAGAAGACCATTAAAAGGCCCTCTTCCCTCAAGGTACTGGCACTCACTCGTTCGCTAACATCTGATTGTGCTAATCTGGAGGCCCTGCAAGAACACAAGCCTAAACGTTTGCTTCCTGCACACTTACATAACTCCAGGGCCGGGCTAATAGGAAGAATGCCGGGAGCCTCCGTCTAAGCTTTTAGCCGGAGCTTGTCCGTAACGCCGGCTTGTGTCATCCATGCCTTACAGGTATGGTCATTTAAGGTCTAAGTGGGGTAATTTATTCCAAGGTTCTATTCCTGGAGAACTCTCCTTTGTTCCGCTGAATCCCCCTTAAATGGTATAGGAAATCACTGCTCTTGTTCATAAGTAATAAAGTGGGGCCTGTTCTACTGCGTTAGGAGCTAACATGGTGGTCATTATCCTAGCAGACGGACGTCATTACGAGGAGAGCTTCTCAATGTGATTGATGTCAATTTGCGTTTTTTAAAAAAATGTTTCTTTCTATATTAGTTACGGTACATGTGGGAAAACTAGGGTTAGGGTTAGGTGCTACGGTTAGGGTTAGGGTTAGGGTTAGGGGTAGGGGTAGGGTTAGGGTTAGGGTTAGGATTAGGGTTTGGGTTAGACATGCCAGCACGTACCAAGTAGCATCGTTTGCACCTAACCCTAACCCTAGTTTTCCCACATGTACCGTAACATTGGTATTGCCGCTCATATTTAATATTTCATAGTTTCTCCAGTGGTTTTTTCATCTTTGAAGTTCTGATCACTGAACACGAGTACGTTACCCGCAGAGGCGACTCAAACCCAATAATATTCCTTATTCTGCGGCGGCTAATCCTCTCTCCGTCGGCTTTATTGAAACACTCATCCAGACCAAGATGAAATCTTCCTCGCTGTGACATGGCAACAATGACAAACCCCCAATCTGTTAGGAACTTAATTAGTCTGCATCAGCTCCTTCAGTGGGACTGGATTGTATTACATAACTCTGGCAAACAACCCTCACATCTTCCTAAAGTGAGAAGCCAGGATTCTGTATCATTTGGCCGCCGCGGATTTGGCCGCGGAGAGCTTAGATCTCTAAGGAAACACCCGCATGGAATCATCACAAGGCTGCCATTCCTTGATTACCGCAATTTCAATGTTTGGAGATAAACATGTTGTGCCCCCCCCATCCCCCCCAAGGCCAATCAGTTTAATTTCGGGGAATTTTTTTCAATTGTTTACGACAGCACTCCCCTCGTGCCAATCAGTGTAATTTTGTAAATGCCGGATCGCTACGGCAACAAGAGGACGCATCATTCACCCAAGTTTTTCATTAAAAATGGTCTCATATTCAATACACTGGTCTCATATTCAGTACACTGGGCGACATAAAAACTAACCCTCCCTGATGTCATCGTGGGGGACAGAGAGAGAAAAAGGTTGATGGGATGAATGACTCACTTAAAAGTTTTTCACTTTGGATAAAGGCGTCTGTTAACACTAGAACAGCCGTGCCTTTGTTATCTACTATAAGAGCCGCCTCGGGGGTCAAATGACCATAGTCTTTACAATGGGAAACTCAGTGTTTCCTCCAGGAATTTTTACAATGGTGGCGGGTAGCGGTGACCGCGCGCGCGCTCAAAACAACGACGTAATTTCAGCCAAAACTCGAGGATGGCCCCAAAAAATTTTGTTTTCCTGTACTTCTCCCGTGTGTCTCTTATTGTCTGTGTCTGCATGTTTTTCCAGCATGTAATTCCGTTGTCAATAAAAAAATCGTCTCCCACGACTCTTTCCGGACACGTTGGAATTTTTACCGTAACCCCCGGAGAACCAAAGTTATTAAGCCGCAAAGGGTGCCTCATTTACCGCTGCTGGAGGAAAGTACCGCTTACCGCTGACAGCGGGGAGAGGAAATATTTCTACCCGGGAATTCGCTCCTTGCTGTGTCCACGGTGATAGGAGTGGAAGATCGACTCCATTCAAAAACTTTTCGATTCCATGGCTTGTCCTCTTTCCGGACACATTGGAATTTTTACCGTAACCCCCGGAGAACCAAAGTTATTAAGCCGCAAAGGGTGCCTCATTTACCGCTGCTGGAGGAAAGTACCGCTTACCGCTGACAGCGGGGAGAGGAAATATTTCTACCCGGGAATTCGCTCCTTGCTGTGTCCACGGTGATAGGAGTGGAGGATCGTAGTTTGTAGACTAGACGCAGCCTAGATGTATTCGACCAATCACAAAACAGTTTTGCAAGCGCGTCGCTTCGCGCTTGTGGGTGTGTCTAGCGCTGTGAAGGTCTGAAAAGCGGCCTAAATTTTTTTTTTTTTTTTTTGAGAAATCTGAATGGTGGCGGAGGAAATTCCATCGTGGCGGCCCGCCACGATGAAATGCATGTAGAGGAAACACTGGAAACTGCTACTTACACACAACGACTACTAGTTGGCCGTCTTGTAAATTAGCCTGCCTCCTACACAGAAAAAACTGCAAAATAGCTTTATACTAACTTATCCTGATGAAAATCATGTAAGGATACTGGGTGGTAGAACGCACATACCTAGAAAAAGTCCTGAAAGGAGGGTCCTGAAATCCGATCGAGTGCAAAGATACAGCATTTTTCTTTACTCACAGGTGACCCCTCAAATGACCCCTCATGGCTGTTCTAGTGTTAAATGCCAAAGAATGTGAGAGATAATTTTCTAAGACATACTTGCTGTCATTGTTACGGTACCACCATTTGCTCATGTAAAAACCCAAGGCTAGAGTGTATTCCGTAGGACAAAGGCTCTTGAAGCGGCACCATTGGAA
>NC_137688.1:6604562-6687062 GCF_963989245.1 Nansenia antarctica | reverse complement strand
GCCACTGTGAAATAAAGAGATGAGGAGCAAAGCATCTGGTCCTGATAAGGTGATGAAATTCCGCTTTCTCTTTTTCCGGCACAAAGCCGAGCTAATGACCATGCAAATTACATTTTCATAACAGCGAGCCTCTGAATGCAAACACCGATATCAACAGGGGCGAGAGGCGGAGTTTCAAACACGGAGCAAGGCGGGGGGGGGGGTGAGAGAAATCGAAGGGAGGTGAAGCCGCGTAAACAGTGTTTGATGGTCAATCTCAGCCTGAACAGATGCTGCGTGTATATTCGATAAACAGAGGAGGGGGGGTGGGAATAGAAAAATCTAGAGAGACGCGGTTTCTTCAAAGGTAAATATTTGAAGCATCGATAAAGGTGATCATTTGATTTCGGGGACACTTGAAGAGAAGCTGCAGAGAAGAAACACAAAAAGATTTGTCCCACACGGATAGATAGACATCGCACTCTATCGAAGACGCACACAAAAGACACATACGACCGTCTCTATACCCAATCACAGGACCCCCCAGTGGCCGCTTTCCTTCACAGAAAAAGAAGTATTTACAATCATCCAACACAACAGGTTTAGAAAGGGCTTCGTCTGTGAGGGCTTGTCTGACTGTCAGAGGGGGGGGAGGGCAGCACAATAGCCCAGTGGTAGTGTCCGGCTTGGACATCTTGTCAAGGGCAAGCAAGCAAAAGGCGCCCCCCCCCCTGCTCTTTACCGGACCACGGGAGGCTCTCTTGAAAGGTTCCGCTGCTCCTGGTCACAATAGTAGTCGCCGTCGGACACCTGTGGACACCCACGGATGCTGTGTCCTTGACAGGACGGGGGCAGGCCAGGCAATTACCTTGAACATCAGCAGGTGACTCCTCGCCTTTCTCTTTAGTGCTGCAGTAAGGAGCGCTATAGGAGATCTCTTCTGCCTGCCTGCCTGCCTGCCTGCTGCACTAACACCCTGCAACGCCTCCTCCAGCTGGCTCCACCCGGGTGTTCGGAGAGACATGTAATATGTATGTCTGTATGTATTTATGTATCTGTCTATCTGTCGGTCTGTCTGTCTTTCTGTCTGTCGGTCTGTCCCTGTCGACATACACTTATCTGTGTGTGTGTGTGTGTGTATGTGTGTGTGTGAGTATGTGTGTGTGTGTGTGTGTGTGTGTGTGTGTGTGTGTGAGTGTGTGTGTGTGTCTCTGTGTGTGTGTGTGTATATGTGTGTGTGTGTCTCTGTGTATGTGTGTGTGTGTGTGTATATGTGTGTGTCTCTGTGTGTGTGTGTGTGTGTGTCTGTGTGTGTGTGTGTGTGTGTGTGTCTGTGTCTGTGTCTGTGTGTGTCCACACATCTAATCCCAGATAATGACTATGGGAAACAAAATCCCCCACCCCCCCGGACACAGAAGACAAAAGCTTGGACGGTTTTGATCCCTTTGCAGCAGACAAGGGTGATGAGGTGATGAGGTGGCACAATTCTGATTCATCACACCAACTGTGCTTTGGGTTTTTGTCACATTGGCTGTGTCAGAAAAATGTTTATTTCCAATTCAACTTCTGCCCGTGTGATAACTGCTTCTGCTTGTGTGAACGACACAATCATTCAGGAAAATAGTCAAAGGTAACAGTCGTCCTTGCTGCATCCTGCTACACCGGTGCTGTTATTCCATTTGAGGACATTCATCACTGTGAAGCTAATACACATCATGACATTCTTATAATGTTCATTCATTCACTATTTAGATGCTCGCTTCACTGTCAGAGCAGGCAAAGTAAAAGGTAACCAGGAAGAGGTTCAGGGAAATCAATTTCAGGGGGGGAAACAAAATGAAAACGCCACAGAGCGATACAGTAAACACGGTGCAGCGAGCACCGTCAAAAGCTTTTACCTGCTGGCCTCTATCCTTTTTTCTTTTTTTTATGTAACCTAATTTGTGCCTATCGTATTCATTTGGGCCAGCACTTTATCTACTCAGAGGAAAAACAGTGAGAACATAAAACACGTCAGAGTTGCACGCTGGCTTCCAGAGTTGTATATACGATGTTTGCCTGTAGTGCCTTACAGGCTGTGAACACACGCACGCACGCACATGCACGCACACACACACCAGCCTGCCAGCCAGCCTTTGAGTCTGTTTATGTCTAGTAAATCAATCTCCCAACTTTCTTGGCAAGCCTGAGTATGCTATTTAAATAATTCACACAAATAAGTCATTTCTTCAGGAGGTCGTTGTTGTTGTTTCTGCGAGTGTGTTTCTTTCCCTCTATCTTGTTGACATTGTTGGGGAGTAGCTTTCAATTTATTCCACGGAGGCTAGTTGACGTCTACAACTGCTATCATGGATTCAGTGTCGATAGCGGAGACCCGGACGCCACAGAGACAGACCGACGGTGTTTCTGTCACGGCGGAGGACGTGTTGCTGTGAAGTGCTGACTTTTCCTCATGGCTTCTGTCGCCCGCTGTGGCTGCAAGTCAATGCAAAAGCAAAGTCGATGATGGGAGAGAGGGAGGGCGGGAGGGAGGGAGGGAGGCAGGGACGGAGGAAGGCAGGGAGGAAGGGAGGGAGGAAGGGAGGGAGGGAGGGAGGAAGGGAGGGAGGGAGGGTGCGGGGTAGGATGAGCAGAGGATGCCAGGAGCAAGCAAAGAAAGGATTGTATGGCTGCAGGATGGTGTAGTCGTGAGAGAGAGAGAGAGAGAGAGAGAGAGAGAGAGAGAGAGAGAGAGAGAGAGAGAGAGAGAGAGAGAGAGAGTTGCAGATGAGCTCATGTGCGGCTTGGCTTCTGTCTGGCTCTCAGTCTGTTTACTCAGTTCTGCTCTGTGGCATTAGCCCCCACACCTCCTCCACAGCTCTCAGGCTCTCTCCCAGCACGGGGCCCCATCTGATCAACCACACACCCCTCCGCCAACTCTAATTAACCAGTTTGGAGACTTACAACTGAGGCGTACTTTTCCTTCAGAAGGAAGAGAGAGAGAATGAGAAAGGGGAAGCTGACATGAAGGGATACTAAGAGGTTGTCCATCTTCAACAGTAGAGAGAAGGAGAGCACAGTTTTAGTATTCTGTCTACTGGGGGTGAAGGCCTACAGGAAGTGTGTTTACTGGCAGGTATGGTGAAGGAAAAACGAGACTTCCATAACTTAACATAACATAACTGTGGGCGTACGGTGGCCCAGCACGCAGGGAATAAAAATATCACTTTGCACAAAACAACCGCACACAGCCACGGGCGTTCGGACATAAAATATATAGGCACACATACAGTACAGACAAATTACAGCCTCTGAATGGCGCTGGGTCGAAATTCAAATTGATTTGTTGTTGCATTCATTCAGTTCACAATACATCTCTTTTTCCCTAAAGCATCTAGCCTATAAACAAGAGAGAACTGCACTTCAAAACAACGATCAATACCGTTCAGACAAAGCAGTCATGGCCTACAACCATGAATTAACTGTGTGTGCAGTGGTTGAATCGTGTAATTTATTCTTTTGTAGCCATTTGAGAAATATCAAAATAAAAAATGGCTGAGGAAAAGAAGGCAGGAAAAAAAGCAGAGGGAAAAAACTAATGATGAACAAAGCTGGGGAAATAATTAATGGATTCCCAAATCCCCACCATTATTACAGCATGCAAGTTTTATTATCAGTACAGAAATATGCATAACTGAACAGGCAGAAACGTTAGACCACCACAACCATGACTCAGTCAGCCTCAACCCACAACACACCGCAAAGACAAGCTGCTACTAGCGAACCGTCAGCGAATCGTCAGTGTCGGCAGAGTCTTTATAAACATCACAGTTTAGAGAGTTTACATCGCGGCTCTCGGTGTCTCTACTCTCGTTCACGTCGACCTCCTCGACGACAGTCCACCAAGTACCTTGTAACCGCGCCCGCCGACGGATTGAACTAGACGTTGGTCATGCACGCTACTAAAGAAAGCTCCTTCTGCAGTGCGGATGTCTCTCTGCTAGACTGAGTTTATCCCCTCTCTCTCCGCCTCACCCCGCTACCGAACATGAATCCGACATGAGAACTCCCCGCGTTCCCTCCTCCTCCTCCGCATCCGGCTCGGAAGAAAATTATGATTTATAACCTCCCAACAGTCACGACTCACGAGTCAGTCAGTGTCTCTGGTTAAATCGGGAAGGTGGGACCCAGATGTCATTTTCTTCGGGGGTTATGGTCGTCGGCCCCCCCTCTTGTCTATTCGTCGTGACAAATGGGGACGGGGACGGGGGGATACGGTCCCCTGTGAGCAAACAACACGCGCCAATGTGTCTCTCCGGATCTGAGACACTGACCGCGTTGTTCCCTCTCCTGCCCTGGCCCTGGGAGGACTGAACCCAGAGGCCCCCAGCCAGAGCCCTCAGTCCTGGAGGAGAGCACGGAGGCACGGAGGCCTGGAGGGGCTACAGAGCCTCACACACACGCCACCATTGTCTCCTCAAGAGAGGCTGATAGGGCACCTTTCCCCAGACAAAAGCAAAAGCTGGAGGTGTGATAGAGGTCAAGCCCCAGTATATCCCTCATCAAAAGTGGACCAAATCAGTTGCGTCTCTCCACCCCCCCCCCCCGCCCCCCCACCCCCACCACCCCCGAGTCTCGGCTCGGAGACTGCGCTCACGAAGCACAATGTACTCTTTGTGTGTCAGAATACCTCCAGGGTTGGGAATTACTCTTGGGGGGGGCGTCCTAACAATAACGCTCCGGTCCAACGTTAATCTCTTGGAGCTTATGGAGGCGGCACTGCTTTGTGATGGGGGTGACTAGCATCCCTGGGCACCCCTGCAATTCCACCCGGTCACGCCCTCCATTTCCACCTAACCTGTGCCAGTATCTCTCTCTCTCTCTCTCTCTCTCCTGTCTGTCTGTCTGTGTGTCTGTGTGTGTGTGTGTGTATTTGTGTGGACGTGCCCCAGGCCCCCCCGGCCCCATCACTTGTCATCATCTCCACCTGCTCATCGTCTTCCCCACCTTTGGTTCATCACCTCGTCTTCTCTCTGTATTTAACCCCCCCGGCTTCCGCCTTCCACTCAATGCCAGATCATTGTTTATTGTTTACAAGTTAGTCTCGCTCTCGGTCACTTAGCCGCACTTAAGTTTCTTGTGTATTGTCTAAAAAAGTATTTTGTCTTTGTCTTACTTTCTCTCTATTCTACAGGACCACTTCCCAGTTTCTGCCTGCCTGCCTGCCTGCCCTGTCTGTCTGTCTGTCTGTCTGCCTGCCTGCCTGCCTGCCTGCCTGTCTGCCTGCCTGCCTGCCTGCCTGCCTGCCTGCCTGTCTGCCTGCCTGCCTGCCTGTCTGCCTGTCTGCCTGCCTGCCTGCCTGCCTGCCTGCCTGCCTGCCTGCCCTGTCTGCCTGCCTGCCTGCCTGTCTGCCCTGCCTGTCTGCCCGTTTGCCTAACCTGTCCTACCTACCTGCCCTGCCCACTCTGCCTGCCTGCCTGCCTGTCTGCCTGCCCTGCCTGTCTGCCCGTTTGCCTAACCTGTCCTACCTACCTGCCCTGCCCACTCTGCCTGCCTGCCTGTCTGCCTGCCTGCCTGTCTGCCCTGCCTGTCTGCCCGTTTGCCTAACCTGTCCTACCTACCTGCCCTGCCCACTCTGCCTGCCCTGTCTGTCTGCCCTGCCTGTCTGCCTGCCTGCCTGCCTGCCCTGTCTGTATGCCCTGCCTGTCTGCCCTGCCTGTCTGCCCGTTTGCCTAACCTGTCCTACCTACCTGCCCTGCCCACTCTGCCTGCCCTGTCTGTCTGCCCTGCCTGTCTGCCCTGTCTGTCTGCCTGCCCTGCCTGTCTGCCCGTTTGCCTAACCTGTCCTACCTACCTGCCCTGCCCACTCTGCCTGCCCTGTCTGTCTGCCTGCCTGCCTGCCCTGTCTGTCTGCCCTGCCTGTCTGCCCTGCCTGTCTGCACTGCCCTGCCTGTCTGCCCGTTTGCCTAACCTGTCCTACCTACCTGACCTGCCCACTCTGCCTGCCCTGTCTGTCTGCCCTGCCTGTCTGCCCTGTCTGTCTGCCTGTCTGCCTGCCTGCCTGTCTGCCTGCCTGTCTGCCTGCCTGCCTGCCTGCCTGCCTGCCTGCCTGCCTGCCTGCCCTGTCTGTCTGCCCTGCCTGTCTGCCCTGTCTGTCTGCCCTGACTGTCTGCCCTGTCTGTCTGCCCTGCCTGCCTGCCCTGTCTGTCTGCCCTGCCTGTCTGCCTTGCCTGTCTGCCTTGCCTGTCTGCCCTGCCTGCCCTGTCTGTCTGCCCTGACTGTCTGCCCTGTCTGTCTGCCCTGCCTGCCTGCCCTGCCTGTCTGCCTTGCCTGCCTGCCCTGCCTGTCTGCCCTGCCTGTCTGCCCTGCTTGTCTGCCCTGCCTGTCTGCCTGCCCTGCCTGTCTGCCCTGCCTGTCTGCCCTCTCTGTCTGCCCTGTCTGCCTGCCCTGCCTGTCTGCCTGACTCTGTGTCCTGACTCTGTCCTGACTCTGTCCTGACTCTGTCCTGACTCTGTGTCCTGACTCTGTGTTCTGTGCGTAGGTTCCTCAGCTCCGACCGTAACAGACCCCTGAAGGTACCTTACCTTCGTCATACTAAAATCTCAATCCCCACCGCTGCGCTGTCATAGCACTGCAGTACAGTACAGTATTTCTTCTCCCCTGTTTTCCCCCCCCTCCCTCCTTGAGTGTTGTATTCCAAGGAGCCATGTTACTTACACTGGTGCCTGATGCTAGGTGACGTCTTATTCTGTTACATGGGAGTGATTTGAAACGGGAGCCCTGATTGACTGAGGTAGATAAGGCCCATTTCGGTCGCAGCCAAGGGAGGAGAGGAGAGAGGAGAGCATTGGCGCTATATAGCAGAGGTGTTGGATTTCCCTCTCTCTACTGTTTACTGAGCGTGGGAGATTTTAGACCGGTCAGCAGGGCTGAATCACGCCACGTCCGTCCCCACAGCAATCTGCTCGCAGCCTCGGTCACCCAGAGACTCACTCCCCCTCGCTCTTTCTCTCTTTCTCCCTCCTGCCCGCCCGCTCTCCCTCCCCTCTTTCTTTCTTTCTATCAAGCGTCCTCCCCCTCTCTCTATCTCACTTGAGTACCTCTCTTCCTCGCTCTCTCACTTCAGTACCTCTATCCCTCCCTCCCTCCCTCCCTTCCTCCCTCCCTCCCTCTCTCTCATTTCCTTTCTCTCTCTCTTTCCCTCCGGCTCGCTCCCTCCCTCCCTCCCTCTCTCCTTCAGGAGGCTAATGTGGGTCTGTAAACGAAGCAGCCTGACTTCCATCTCAACCTGTGAGGGGGGAGATCGATAATATTCTGCTCAGAATCAGGCACGCTGCTCTGCCTCTACACACAGGAGGGGAGGGGAGGGGGGAGGGCTGGGGGTGGCTGGGTGAGGCTGGGGAGGCTGGGGGGGGGGCTGGGGGGAATCGAACATGCTTTGACTCCTCGTGCGTAAAACTGGCGCGCATGCCGCTATAATTCAGCTTTTTATTGCTCATATTTACTACATGGCTTGAGTGCCAAACAATAACAGATGCACTAGCTGCCCTGACACACTGCACTGGCTGGGGCCGGAGCATGGCAGAGACAGCTCTATGAAATAGGGTCTTTTATAGAGAGGAGGGGAACAGGCGGATATATGGATTTGGTCCTCTAATAATAATAATATCAACTTTTATTCGTATAGCACTTTTCCTGCAAACGTTGTTGTTATGAAACAACCGTTGCAATTAGGTGTCGCTGATGAAGATACTGGAAAGGGTCTCTAAATATAACGCCAGTCGTCTACTCTAGCTAATTTAAATGACAAATAAAACAAGAACAGTCACTTAGCCCCGGGCTACAAAACAATAACCTAATCACAATTTTAAAAAAATTATAATACTGAATTAACAGAAAAAAAAAGAGCAGCCACATGGAAGATGAAGAAGAGGCCTAGTTATTCCTAGATGAGAAAAAAATAAATTTGCAAAAGAGTCCTAAAAAAAAGAGACCTAAAAAAAAGCCACAGGAAGCCAAGCGCCACAGGACAGGAAGCTGCCCGGGGAGTTACCTGGACAGGTGGCAGTGCAGGCACTTTTCTGGACATTCTGCCCGTCGCAGGAAGTGCCTCCGTTCAGCGGCGTGGGATTGGTGCAGCTGCGACTCCTCTTCTGCCAGCCACGCCCGCAGACGGCGCTGCACGACGACCACGTGGTCCACGTGGACCAGCCGCCGTTGACTGTCCACGCCATGGGGGGGGGGGGGGGGGTGGAGGGATTAGGGGGAGGGAGGAGGAGGAGGGGAGGGTGGAGGAGGGATGGAGGGACAAAGCAGTCAGGATTACCCGACATGCACCAAAGGAGAGACGTGTGTAGTCACAGTAACAGTAACTAGGTGTTTCTACGGCCCCCCCCAGCACTGTAAGAGGAAAGTCACTACAGTAACAGTATAGCCCACTATAGGCCCACTAGCACTGTAAGAGGTAAGTCACTACAGTAACAGTATAGCCCACTATAGGCCCACTAGCACTGCCAGGTAGAGTCAAAGAAACCTGCCACAGCAGAAGGCTGCTGCTTCTTGTACTTGAGTTAGTTATCATCAAGAAAGTCAAACAAAATGTCCACAATGGAGGACTGAGAGGAATGTGACCAATGTGTCTAAACAAAAGCAGGAAAACACTCCCAGGATTGGCAGATTGTCTTATTGCAAAGACAACCAAGAATGTATCCCAATGAAACTAATCTAATCTTGTTTTTAATGGAGATATCAGTCGAGATATTTTACTCTATCAACGGATTTCTAGACAAGCCTGAGCCAAATTCCATACAGCCATTGTTAAAAGCAAATCATCGCAAAGCAGAAATAAATGTTTTTCCTTCATACAAAAAGAGTCATAAAATCTTCTTCATATAAAAGGGTCATTCTCAAGGTCCTGTCAAAGCTGTCTACTCTAAGTACGGTTACATAACCAGAAAGAAAACTTCAGAACATTCTTAATTGTAAATCCTAAATGGATTTTGACATGGAAGGAAAATGTCAAGAAGCGAACTTGGGAAATGTCAATCAAATTCACCATGTAATTTCCCTCACCTTTCAAACATCAAAAATAAACGGCAAGGCAGTTCTCAATCTGCGTGAGCGCCCTCCCTCCTAGCACACCCACTATGAAGACCAAACGAACAAAATCCCCTGATGGGTGCAAACTGTGCCCGAACTCTCCCTCTTCCAAGAGTTCGGCATTGGCACATAATGGGTATAATTGGATCAAGGCAGTTGATTGGATCAAATCAAGTCAGTGGAATTCTAATCTCCTGTATTTGCTCACTTGGCACAGAGTCCAAGTACTGAGATCCTTCTCCAAAATTAACTGAATTGTTGACTCGGAGCCCTAAGCAGCGGTCTTGTTCTCACTCTGTACATACTCCCTCCGTAATTTCCCTCTAAATCTCCCCTGTGTTCCGCCGCGGCTGAATCATTTCCTTGCCCTCTCCCTGCGATTGATTGCCCACTATGGCGAGGTAAATTGCCAGGCAACTCGGCCCCTGATTACCTCTTAGCACTGAGCGCAGCCCGACGTCAGCCCGACCTCGTTAAAATGCATCTCCCTCCTACCCTCCTCCTACCACACTCTGGAAAAAGAGAGGCTATTATAACTGGCTACACATAGGGATGAGTGTGTCCCGGTCTCTCGGGGCTTCGTACGATTGACAGAGCCCTGTACGATACCTCAACAACTGCTAATAACGGGGCTTTTGAATAGGGGCTGTCCAGCAGGTATCCGGCGATCCGGCCAGGTAACGTTGATTGCAGGCGAACAAAAGTGATGAAAATGGTCTTAACTTGATACATGCTGCTCAACTGCTGCATTTACACTGCAGGTCGTAATGCCTACATGCGTACGTGGGTCTGAGAAAGGCGCTATATATATATATCTAAGATATTATTATTATTATTATTATTATTATTATTATTACATCCGATTTTTTGGAACACCTGCTTACAGCTACTTTTTTCTTTTTTTTTGAGCAGTCCCACTCATATTTACTTGTGATTAGAGACTGTAGGGATTTGACAGGAAGGATGGGTGAGAGAGAGCGAAGGGATGACATGCAGGATATGTCCGCAGCCGGAATCGAACCGGCAACCCTGCGGTTACATGGTCGACGCTTGGTGACGTGTGTTACGCCACCAAGCGCCCCTGCTTACTACTATCTACTTCTCCTGCATGCTTACTAGTATCTACTTCTTAAAACGACCCATATCTGATACCTGTGCTTACATTTGTTTACTTGCGGAACACTTGAAACAACCTGCATGCGTACATGAGGGTTTGGTCACCAGAAACGAAAGTAAACAGACAGCCGGCACCTGCAATGGACGCAAACGAGACAGAAATTATAATCCAAGCCATTGCTTTCAATAATGTTTAGAGGTTCGAAGACCGTCACATTTTCAATGAAGTGCGAATCAGAATTACAATGAATATCCAACCTGTCAGTTTAGATCACAATCGAAATGACAGATATCCGATTTGTATCATATTTATTTCCACATAATGATTGAGGCCTGAATCGGATCTGAGAATATCAGATTCAATGTGTTTTTTTACTGCTTACACGTACATGTTACATATCTGATCTGTGCCACATGTGAGCAAAGAAATCTTAATTGTCTCACTTCTACCGGGCAGTGTAAATGCAGCCTTAAATTCTGTACAGAAAAATCCTTTCAACCATCATTCAAGAACATGTCTTTACTGTATTATTAAAGTATAATGTTAGAATAGTTATTTTTCTCAGCCTTACTACGCTATGAATGTCCATATGTCACAAACTGCACAATGTAAATAAAACTGAAGACAGGTGTCAGAGTCCTCACTGTACAGTCTGTCATTTTTGGGCATTTACTTTTCAGCATTATGACTGCTAGCAAAAGAGAGTTTAATTAACATGGAATTCTACTTAACGGCTAAATTTACTTTACTAGCAAGCTTAGTAACCCTTGGGCCATATCAGAACATATTTAACGTTTGTCAGCTACTGCTCAGATTCACTTTTTGCTAGACTTTAGGCGACGTCTGCCTCAAGTTATTTTGTTTACATTCTGCAGGTTCTGACTGTATTGTACAGACAGGTTCTGACTGTATTGTACAGACAGTTTCTGACTTGTATTGTACAGACAGTTTCTGACTTGTATTGTACAGACAGTTTCTGACTGTATTGTACAGACATTGCATACTGAAATACGGAAGGCTAATTCCTCTGAGAGGAATATCTGAGTGGAACATTCTCCATGGTCTGAATGAATGCATAATCCTCATTTCTACCCATCCACAAATGAACAATTCCAGGTACCTTTATTTCATATTTGCATTCCGAGTCTGGAATATAAAATAACCGAAATCTTTTTTAAGTCACCAATACATGTGGTGAAATAACCGTCTGTTTGGCTTGGGTCTAGGATGATATTATTTTCTCCAAGACTGCCTCTGCAAACACAGACGCTGTGCCTGCGTCGCGTCCCCTCATGTACACACACAGTTGCTTTCATGATGCACTCCCAGGCCATTACTGGCTCCTGTTTGCATGTAGTAGAGAATAAAGATGTGCTGTAATGTATGCAAACTTTAGTGCTGCCAGGGCCATGGGAACCCTCTGTGGTGGAAATGTGCTGTTCCTCTGCATTTTAATAAAGGTCAGTCTGCTTATCAAGCCAAGTCATTATTTACAGTTTGCCGTTAATTCAATTTCCCTTCAAAATCTCGCCTCCACCGCAGGGAAAGGGAACAGGATAGCGGGCCTCAAAGACGCGAGCCTGTTTCTGGCTAGGCTGTGAATTGGTAAAGTGTTACCATATAACCGTGTCGTAATTCTGTAATGACTCTAGTAATTGCATTATCTTAACATCTTACTACATTAGCAATGTACTTATTGCTTTGTAATTCCATTGTAACAGAGATGAGCAGTTACACAAGTGGAGTATTACTGAATCGCTATTTAATTATTTCGTTGTAATTAATGAAACTATTAATTACAGGGTTACTACACAAGTAATAGTATGGTAAAAGCATAAGGACAGTGTAATGTAAAGAGGTACGGACGTACCAGACATGCAACAGGGGGACCATCAAGGACTGAGGCAGGTTGGGGGTTTAGAGGTTTAGAGGTGTGGCGTCATGCAAAAAGAATGTGTGTGTGTGGAAACGTTTTCGCAGGGTTTCTCGTCACAATCTCGACTTTCTCAGCAGAAATCTTCACTGCTTTTACTTAGACAAATACTGACGCCCCCCCCCCAATCACATGAGTGTTCAAACTGTTGTTCCGCTGTGTGCAGAGATTCGACCCCTGGCCGCCCTGGGTGTTGGGGCGGGGGGGGGGGGGGCGGGTCACCTACCGTAGACTAGGATGGTGGCGGAGGTGCTTTTGCGTCGGGCCACAATGTTCTTGGCCACGCAGGTGTAGTTGGCTGTGTCTGCCAGACGGGCCTGTTTGATGATAAGATTATGGTCCGTCGTGATGAAGAAATTGGGGTCGCTCGCCGGGTCGATCACATCCTCGTTTCTCTGCCACTCCACCTGAAAGCACATTTCTATGGTCACCACCTGCTAGGGGATGGTTCCAACCCGTCCTGCCTTGAGGACCAAAAATGGGCCATTTTTATTTTCCACAGATAACATATCTGTGGAACGTAAGATAGCAGCACCAAACATAGCTTTATTGAACGGGGCCTTGCATTCAAATGGAGGAGTAACAACCTGCAGTGCATCAAATGTAGGAATACACAGTGCTATAGCATGTAGCCTACAGCGGTAAAATGTAATATATGATCTGGAGTAGCCTACTATGTTTTTTTTTCGGTTTTCATGATCTCTAACACGACCCTAAGTGTGGAACTGCATAACTGATGGTGTTATTCCTCTCCGCACATAAGGAGGCTCCCCCATTTCTCAGCTGGTAGCTTTTTCTGTTGCTGTTCCAATACGTCCATATGTCGTTGGAGAATGATTAAGTAGAGGGGTCCCAATGCCCATTCCGACTAGCGAGCGCAGCTGCTGTTATTCCACACCATCTCCGCGCCGTCCAGGAGAAGCTAGCTAGCTGCTCTCCTCTTTCACTCGTTCTGCTGTTGCTGTCGAAAACATCCTCTTCTCCCTCTGCTATTAAAAACAAGTGTCTACCTTCTCCTCAGCATGCGCCCCCCCCCCAAATCCCCCTACAGCCTGTTCTGTTCTGTTGGACAACCACCGGATAGCCTAACCCCCACCCCACTTTTTTTCTCTACTTTATGCTATCTCACAGTGGCCAGCTACCGTGCTACTGTGCCATGCAAGTCCCTCAGCGGGGCTGGGTGGCTAGCATAGCCGCTACTTCTGTTGTTGTTATTGGAGCGGTTAGCAGCCTAGCGCTGCGACGTGGAAGGATGCAGGCAGCAGATGAGGTGGAACAGCTGGCCCCAGTCTGGTCCTCATGCTGCAGAGGGGGAGGTGGGGGGGGGGGAAGTCACGGCAATACAACCGCCATGAATTATGGATGGGCCTTCGGAGACTGCCAAGCCTGGACGGAGGCCTCTAAGCCAGTCACTGAATGATGTGACGAGACGCGGGTTGATATATATACCAGTTTCCCCGACAGATGTAAAAGTGATAATAAATCAATAAGGGGAAATAATTAGAGGTGTAAATTCTTCCTTCCGGAAGAATCTGTCTGGCGGAGGGCCGATAAGGTTGATCCCTGGATGCCGATTCTAAAGGCAGTTTTTCGGCCTAGTCTTCTTCTCAGTTGATGGATACTGAGAGGAGAGAATGGGGGGTCGTGACCTGTGGGTCGTCCAGCGGCCTAGCACCACGGCATACGGTGCTCACATATGGCCATGTTGGCTTTGGGTACGAATCTGGCCAATGCCCTGCTGACATGCCCTCTCCTCCTCACTGTCATGTCTTTCTCCACTATCTCTGTCCAATGAAAATGAAAAACTGTAAGAGGGTGGCTGCCCCCACTCAAAAACTAACCTGTAAAAAAAGAAAGGAGAAAAAAAGGATTGTAGGAGAGTAAGCTGATCGCAGATCCTTGCCTATGGGCAACTTCTAAATGTGTGTGTGTGTGTGTGTGTGTGTGTGTGTGAGTGTGTGTGTGTGTGTGAGTGTGTGTGTGTGTGTTTTAAAAACGTGTGTATAATCTCTTACCTCAGCTGGTGGAATACCCTCTGGAGGGTGACAGCGAAGTAACACTTCCTGGTCCAACGCCACCTCCTTTCCCAGAGGTTCCTCCTCAAAGTTCTTCCTCAGGTCTGGGTAGAAGAAAAGCAACTCAGCATTCAGCTCTTAACTTTGTACCTCATTCAATCTATAAATAACATTGGTTAACTTCCAGAAACAATCATAACTAGTATACCAAAAAGATTGTACAGCAAAGTTTCACTGTCTCTCTCTCTCTCTCTACTAGAACTTCTCATAGTTCCAAATGTTCTCATAGTTCCAAATTGTCATAGTTCCAAATGTTCTCATAGTTCCACATTCCTAACCAAATGAGTGCTGGGCGCTTCGATGAAGTAAACAGTAAACAAACATTACAGTAAACAAACGCATAGGAGGGGAATAGCATAAATGTTTTTATAGACTAGGTAACACACACACACACACGCACACACACACACACACACACACACACACACACAGACACAGACACAGACACAGACACAGACACAGACACAGACACAGACACAGACACAGACACAGACACACACACACACACACACACACACACACACACACATACACACACACACACACACACACACACACACACACACACACACACACACACACACTTTCGCATCTTGTTGCTCTGAGCGCGGGGTGATTCCATAGCGGATAGCTACAAACACACACACACACACACACACACACACACACACACACACCATGTTGCTTATTAAAAGTTGCCTCCCTGGTTCAGGGATGCTTGTCTACACTACAGCCACAGGCGCCCAGCGTCAACAGAGAGCAATTGCATTATGCCCCTTACCCAGCATGCACCAGCCACCCGTCTGAGAACCCGGAGCAAACCTTCACCACAACACTAAGCCCTGAGGTGGACGGACAAGAGCTGCTGCAAGCCTCACTGACTGCCCGGGGCTTCACATTACAGAACAACCCCCCCCCTCCTCCCTGCATCCTGTCCCTGTGTACTCCACCATGTATACCCTGTCCTGTAGCCATACATCCAATGAATACAGAGTAGACACATATTTAATTCTTTTTTCAATGTGAGTGTGAATGAGTGTGAATGTAAATGAGTTTTAATGAAGTCGAATAGTGTTAATGTGGCACTGTTTGATAGGGATTTAGTTAAAGGAAAGCCACCGTAAGTGGGTTTAAAGTGGTCCTTGATTTGATTCTATTGGCTTCCGGTTGTGACTCATAGCCACAACAATGTGTCACCCTGTTGCCAAAATAAGGGCATGGGCTGTCTGTGTGACGGGTTCCTTTAAACATATGCTGTGCCTGTCCTGGGTAATCATGCTTAGAGGAACATTAAGAGGAACAGAACACTGTTTGACATTCAATTTAATTCAACTGGATATAATGGGACTGCAGTAGACTAAACGGAAGGTTTACACGTGTGTGTGTGTGTGTGTGTGTGTGTGTGTGTGTGTGTGTGTGTGTGTGCATGTGTGTGTGCGTGCGTGTGTGTGCGTGTGTGTGTGCGTGTGTGTGTGTGTGTGTTCTTATCTTCCATCTTAGTGACATTGTGGAACAGTCGCACAAGGTTATGTAACGAGAATGTTTTTCAGATTGTCTGCCGGGTTTTGAGACACACTGCAGTGTTTTCTGCTCTGTCTGGTGCATATTTATGTGTGAATTAATTGGGGGGGGGGGGGGGGGGGGGGCTATAAAATACTCAAGACGTAAAATGGCTTCTCCTAATAAAGCCTTTGAGGCTTTCGGCTAGGGGATGTCTCTCTGTGTCGCCTGGGTAAATTGATGACCGCTGCACAGTTAATACATGTCAAATCTGTTTTGATTCCAGTTATTTTCCTCCGTAGCGCCCGTTGCCGAGGTCGGATGTGCTCCGGGAAACCCAAACGCGGCGCTCTCCTCCTTAACGCTGCCTCCCAGCAGATGTATTTAAGTCTCTCCTTCAGTCTGATAGTCTTTTTTCTTATCACCGGTACCACAGGAACACGATTTCAACAGAATCTTAATCACATTATAACACAGCATCAGATTGACATCGCCTCTGAGGGGGGAAATTCACTCAGTGTTAGTTTTTTTTTCTTCACCAAGCTCCTTCAGCCTGATCGTCTTCAGCAGACTATATCAGAACCACCGACAACGTTTGTTATTATTAATAACTTCCTAGATATTTAGCGGTTGGTCGTTTTTAGCCTTAGCGTACTAGTAATCGAGTTGAGTTGAGTACTTACAGGCGATCTTCACGTATGCTTTTTGGCTCTTCTGGGTTCCCGTAGTGCTCCAGGCCACGCACTGGCACCAGTACTGGTCCAGTCCGAACACCTTCTCCACCTGCTGTCTGGAGATGTCGATCTTCACCTGCATTATAGGCAGACCTGCAAAACACACACACGCACACACGCGCACACACGCGCACACACGCGCACACACACACGCACACGCACACACACACACACACACACACAGGAGCACACGCACACGCACACACACACGCACACGCATACACACACACGCACACACGCGCACACGCGCACACACACACACACACACACACACACACACACACACACACACACACACACACAGGAGCACAGTCAGGACATGAGCCAGACAGGACATAATAACCTATATAAACAACAGGTTTGTTTCCCTGAACGACTTCTACAGGGAGAAGTTTAGGGCTCCGTCCTCCAAACCAAGAAAAGGAGGCTGCAGTTTCCAAAGGAGGGAAAAAAAGGGAGGCTGGGTTTGTAACAAGGGCCAATACAAACAAGCACAGCGCCATAATCTAATATAAACAGAGAGTGCTTGTTAACCGGGGAGAATAAGAGCAGAGCCTCGGAGCCATTGTGGGTGTAATTTTGGGAGCGGTAATGTGGGGATGGTTAAACGCTGTCTCTGTCACAGTCGTTTGAGTGTGAAGTTGAACAGAGGAGGAGGAACACCCAGGCAGCAAACACTCAAACCACTGGCTTCTCCCCTGGAAGAGGTTATTAGATTCTGGGGGGGGGGGGGGGGGAGGGGGGGGGGGAGACACATTTCTCTAAGACAGTGTTCTCCACCACACTGTTGATTAAAGAACCACCAGCACAAAGGTTGAGAGAGATGTCTTGTTTTTTTCGAGATAAAAGTGGGGATATCTAATGTGAAAACAACCATGAAATTAACTGATAGCAAATCTCGGGGCCCGAGAAAACATAACAAACAAAGTAACAGTGTTGTGTTGCCATGGTAAAGTCTATTTTTTTTCCCAGCTTGCTCTGCCGTTGTTTTATATTTGTGAGGCAATTTTTCATTTCATTTTCTGTTGACCTTTATTTGGACCTGTGAGCCTCAGCCTCGTGGTATTCTCTGTATATTGATCAACGACCTTGACCACGTTCATGTGTGTTCTCTCTCTCTCTTCTAATCTCTCTCTGTCTCTTTATTTATTTCTCTCTCTCTCTCCCACCCTCTCTCTAACCCACTATCCCTCTCTCTCTTCTTCTCTCTATTCCTCTCTCTCTCTCTCTCTCTCTCTCCTGAAGAGGTTGTCATGTTTCTCTCAGCTCCTAGCTCTCCTCGTCAGATCTGGTCTCTCTGGGGTCTTCAGAGGGAGGCGTTAGACCTGCCACACAACCTCAGGCAACACCAGGCCTCCTACACAGGCCCCCCCCCCCCCCGATCCCCCCCACTATGCCACTGTAACGGTTCAGAAAGCACAGTCTGTTGGTCTAAAACAGAGTGACGTCGAAGCTATCCAACTACCAGCGGGAAAAAAAACACTTAGTGACACTCTCTCTCTCTCTCCGGCAGCCCTGAAGCGACTAACCTGTCCGCGGCCATCAGCTCTGCCTCCTGATAGGGGACCGACTGGTGTTCAGATTAAGTGGCACCTATCCAGCTCGTCAAACCTACGCTGCAATTACAGGTTTCTACCGTGGTAAAAGCTTGCATTGATCCAGAGTATTCCACTGGAACCCCCCCCCCAAATTTTTTTTTAAAAATAAATGGGGGAGTCATTTGTAAACAATTTGAGGCAAATTGCTTTTGGGATCGGAGGGGGCCATCCGAGGGGTGGCAGAGGGCCCAGGTGGTGGAGGAGGAGGGCAGGCAGAGAGGGGAGCAGAGTGCCTCCCTTAGCTGCCAGGTACAGATTGATAAGTAAGCTGATAGGCCTGTTACGCCGGCAAAGGCTCCGTGCCGGTTCCGGTTCCCGAACCTAATCTCGAACCGGCCGGCGCGTTCAGACCGAAAATAAATTGGTTCGGAACCTGAAAAGTTCTCAGCTGGAGCCCGTCCCCCCCCCGAAAAAAGTTAGATCATTCTCTCTATCTTCTTCACATGCTCAGCAAACACACGTGCGCACACGCGCGAAGGTGAACTTTTGGCCATTTCTTTTGGCCATTTCTATTCTAGTATCAGAGTAGCTGGCTGGCTAGTAAGAGAATGTGTAAGTGTCTTTCGTTTTTTTCCCCATACAAAATAGTGTTTATTTCAGATACTGTAGTGGAAGATATTATCCTCATTTCCAGTGAAGTAGCCGCCATCTTGTTGTGACATTTTTGTTTATCCCGCCCTTTCGTCACCCAACGTTGATGACGTTGACAATGACGTGGTTCCGCTTAAACTGGTATGAACGCGGGCTGGTTCGGTCAGAAAGCACCATTATTCTGAGGTTCCAGAACGGGAACGGGAACCGGCATGGAGCCCTGCCGGTGTCATTTCATTTCGCTTAACCTTTATTTATACAGGTAAAACAATCTCATTGAGACCCAGGGTACAAGAAAGACCTGTTCAGGGTAGACGTAAGCAATTTACCATGAGAGGAAGGGGGTTGTGGAGACATTTACCACTGGTACAGGGTTGGTACGGAAAATCCTGTACAGTGGTAAATGAGTCCACAACCCCCGCCCTCGAATGGTAAATTGCTTTTCTACAACAGCCACCACATAATATAACAAATAAATACACAGTTGTAACATTAAATTCATGTATTTACAATCATTAATTGTTTCAGAATACATATATCCTTCCTCCACAGAATATAGTCCCATAAACAAGAGCAACGATTGATTGGGAGGCGCATTGATACTGGAAATGCGGTCTGAACTGAAGGTTGTTGGGATATTTACCACTGTTGCTAGCCAATCAGAATCCAGTATCCAAACATGCTGTTGTAGACAGCAGCATCACACACAGTCACAGGCAGACAGGACGTACAAGAAAGAGACTAAATAAAACTCAAAACATCAAAATAAATGGTCAATGCAGAAGTGCAAAAGTTGAAAGACAAAAATAAAATCTGATTAGGTACACGTGCAAATGAGGGTCAGACCCCCCCCCCCCCCCCCCCCCCACGCATGTTAGCGTCTTAATAGAGTAGCTCTCGGTACACGTGATTACCTCCCTCCCTCCGCAGCAGATCCAACCCCGAAGCAGCACTGGGAGCATCAACAATACCACCTCCACCTCCACCTCCACCACCTCCACCTCCACCACCACCACCACCTCCACCACTTCCACCACCACCACCACCACCACCTCCTCCACCACCACCTCCACCACCTCCTCCACCACCACCACCACCTCCACCACCACCACCTCCACCACCACCATCACCACCACCGCCACTGCTGCTGCTGCACACCAGATCTCACACACCCGTCCTTGTGCACGTTCCCCTGCCTGCCACTCAAAGCTTGAATAGGAATAACTTCATAACTTCAACTTCAAAAAACACAAAGAACCCCTTCGGGCCGGCTGCTTTTGAAGGGAAGAGGCTCTGTCTCTGATTTGAAATGCAGCAAAAACAACACGTTGTAAGTGACCGAAACTGTACTGAAACTGTACAGTAAGCTGGTGATTTTTGTAGGTAAACATACTCCTATACTTCTATACTCCATATTGCTGAATTATTCACTCAACTCTTATCCAGCAGTCACAGTATGAATGACTAAAGGTCTGTGCAGAGATGCTCAGTGTATGTGTGAGCAATAGCAGAGAACTGAGATGAGAAATACTGAGGCATGCAATATGAAAACTCTGGATTGGCTCTGGTAATTGCATTCTGTTTCCCCCCTTATCTCTTTCTCTCCTCATAATTACATGTACCTCCATTCCATCTCCGACACCTTCTCCCTTAACACTTCCAAACAGTGCTGCGACTCGATGTGTCCAATTCCATTCCAATTAATGAATTAGACAAAAACAATCTTATCTGCTCGTCACCGCGAAAAAAATTTGGCATATTATTATTTAGTTCGTTTCTCTCTCTCTCTCTCTCTCTCTCTCTCTCTCTCTCTCTGACAACAAAACATTTGGAACAGATCCAGTTAATGGAATCTTCAGTCACATAGAACATAGAACTTTTTTTCTTTCACTACCTAAGTTTCAAGGTAACCTTTTGATGTGATCACTGTTTGAGAGTGCTGCTGTGTGTATTGATTAATAGACAAGCAACGCCGGTAATTGGAAAATAGAAATGCTCTGCAAAGTGTGTGCAGGACACTTCCATGTAGCAATCCTGTCAATATTGATTCATGGGTTCGGTCGGTCACCATATTCAGCATCTCTACCATGTCCCACGGTGCTGCCGTGGCAACACCTGCCTTACTTAGAGACGTCACGAGAAGATAGATCACACACTGTCATTGCGACTGTCGGAGAGTCTGAGAGCAAACCCACACTTAACATCTGTGTTATATAGTAATTAAGAAACAGCATGACTCACCCTCCAGTCAATTTGATTTGCGACTCATTTAGAAAACCCAGCTCATACTGAGAACCCTCGATGACTCTCAGTAGAATGACAGTACAGGAGGAGACAGACAGACACCACTTTGGATTCTGGAGTCGGTCGGAAAAGCCCCCTTGTCGTGAGTGCATTTTACATTGACCACACACTCTCCGCTGTGGATAAAAATGGTGATTACGGTAGACTATCCAGACCCGCCGCTCGACATGCAGCACTCCTGTCAATCATAGTGTTGTCTGAGGGGCTGAGACTGGGACAAGGCTGGGGCTGTTTGGGCCTTTTTTTGGGGGGGGGGGGGCTGAAACTGTGAGGATGTCTGGTGTTGGAGATTTCCAAGGGTGATGGGGCTGAATAACATCAACAGTGAGCCGCTGTGTTACCCATCCCTACCCTCCCTGAGACAGAGGACTGATGGAGAGGGAATTAAATAACTATCATCCCCACTACTACTAGTACTGCACCTGAGTGTTTCTCTCTCTGTGTGTCTCCCTTTACAGACGGACAGTACAACGTGCAGCCATTAACACATTCTGCTCGATTTCCATTCAGGGCTCTCTTGAAACCATTCACGGCCAAACAAAAGGTGCTGCGGCCTCTGCTACAGAGTCAAGGCGCTCTCTCTCCCGTCTGTGGCAACGATATGAGGATTATTCACAGACTAGGTTCTCCATTCAAATGTGTGAAGGGAACACTCTCGCTTCTCACAAAAGACCGTCACCGGGCGCCACCCCGTCCCGTAGCCTCGTGGCCTGTGTGTGTGTGTGTGTGTGTGTGTGTGTGTGTGTGTGTGTGTGTGTGTGTGTAAGTGTGTGTGTGTGTATATGTCCGTGTATGTGTGTGTGTGTGTCCATGTGTGTGTGTGTGTGTGTGTCCGTGTGTGTGTGTCCGACTGTTAGTGTGCCTTTGTGTGTGTGTGTGTGTGTGTCCGCGTCCGCGCGTGTGTGTGTCCGTCCGTGTGTGTATGTCTGTGTGTGTGTGTGTGTCCGCGTGTGTGTGTGTGTGTGTCCGTCCGTGTGTGTATGTCTGTGTGTGTGTGTGTGTGTGTGTGTCCGCGTGTGTGTGTGTGTCCGCGAGTGTGTGTGTGTCCGCGTGAGGAGGATGAACCGCCCCGGAACCGTCCCACATGCTCTGCACAACAAAGGGTAAACATCATTGGATTCAATCCCGTGTGTGTGAGTCCATACGGCTCTTGTCGGAGAGTGTGTGTGTGAGTCCATACGGCTCTTGTCGGAGAGTGTGTGTGTGAGTCCATACGGCTCTTGTCGGAGAGTGTGTGTGTGAGTCCATACGGCTCTTGTCGGAGAGTGTGTGTGCGAGTCCATACGGGTCTCGTCTGAGTGAGAGACTTTATTTTCCCTCTCGCCTCACTCTTGTTTTCGCTGGCTCTGACCTCAATTCCACGGGGGTCGTTTGCTTATCAAAGGCAGGGACTGGAACTGGCAGGTTTGAGTGTGTGTTCATTGTGACCGAGGAAATTCAATTAGGCTGCATCCCCACAGCGTGTGTGGCTGGGATTCATCAGTGGATGTAGGGGGATTAGGGGTTGGGTGACTTTACACTGTGGGAGAGAGCGCCGCCTCTCCGGAGAGACGCAGATCACAGCGTCTGTCCGGGGAGAGAGGAGATGAGCTCTGTTTTTTTTTGGGGGGGGGAGAATGTGCACTGCGCTATCTGCTCAGCCCAGCAGACAGTCAGAAGTCATGTTGTTTGTAGTCAAACTTCTAATTCATGATCTTCTTCTTCTTCTTCAGGGAAACGTCATCGTCATCAGTGTGGTCATAGTCGCCGTCGCTGTCATCCTCTTCGCTAGCATCGTCATCATCATCATCAATGACAAATGGAATCTTTTCATGGTAACATGTACAATATATCATACATAGATCTGAATTTGGTAAAACCGCATTCTGTTACAATGCTCCTTCAACGTGGAATGTACATCAGAAAAAGTTTCAACTTAGCGTGTTCATTCCACTCTCTGTGTGTTACAGAGACTTTGAATCATACATGCAAATGTGCTTAGGTTATCTTTTGTAGCCTGTATCTGCTCACTGTTTCTGTTGCTTGCTTGTTGTTATTTTATGTTGTATATTGTAGGTTTTTATACTGAATGTAGTGTCTTTTTTTTGTCTTTTCTTGGCCAGGGCTCAATTGAGAAAAAGAGGCTACTGTCTCAATATGACTACCCTGGTTAAATAAAGGATTAATAATAATATAAATACATTCAATACATTTCCTAATGCTTTTCCAATTCCGGTATTTCCATCCAGCTGCGGTAGGTAGACTGTTTGACGTGCAAATAATGTCTCACAACAACCCTCCACCAGGGTCAAGGACACCACCCGCCATCCTTCAGAGACAACCAGGTTGCATCCTGGGTCTAAAAACAACTCGCCTAAAAGCGACTATGCGAATGACCCAGAATCAAACCGGGGTCACCGGTGGGGGGGGTCAAGGTTCTGGACCGAATGAAAGCCTGCGAGCATGCACCGAAACCTCCCCATTAGCATCCTGAGCGGAGATGGGGATGATGAGTGGCCGGTAGCCTGACAACAAGGCGGTCGGGGCGGGGCTGTGGTGATCTGAGGTGCCGTCACCAACTGTCTCTCTAACCTGGAGGTGAACTTGGCCTTCTGACTGACACATAGAACCATTAGGCAGTAGCTGACGGACGGACGGACGGGGATGGGGGGTGGGGGGGAGGGGGCTCTTCTTGAGGCCAGGGCTTTCGGCAGGTCGCGACTCCGTCAGACTCAGTCAGTGGGACAGCGCCACCGGGTCAAGGCTCTGCCTCTGGTTATGACTAGCTTCTCAAGTGCTTCCCTTTTTGATTGACCGCTCCATTTTCCCACAATGAATGCACTCCGGGAAGCCTCCCCCCCCTCCCCTTCCCTCCCCACCACCCCCCGCCTGTGCTCAGAATGTCGTTACAGATTATTCATGGCTGACAAACAGGCTAGCAGGTAGCACTCCAATCAATCCTAACGCTACTGTCGGTTCAGGCCAATGCCACCTCAAGGAGACTCAGGTAGTTCTTCCACGGAGAGAAGCACGGCAACAAATGAGTGTGTTGTGCGGTGGACGGGGGGCTTTTATTCAGGTCACGGCATTATATGAACGAGACAGAGAAAGACGGAGATTAAACGAATGAATGGGAGCAGACCAGCCACTTTTGTGACCTTTATGGTTCTGAATCACGCACGCTACGCTTTCATAGTATCTTTTCTTCCATGGAGATACTGCACTGTACTTGTAGGAAAACGTTATTGCTGATAATCATTGGCTCGGCACAGAGATAATGGCGCAGGTCAACCATATTTCAGCGTCCTGTATCGTATGCATCATGCTGTCTGTGTGCTCAATGATATGGTGAACAAAAGGAGAGATGTCGTTGCACACGTTTAGTCTTGTGTCAACACTTCAGACTGGGAGTGCCGGTGGGTTTTCGTTGTGTAGTCTTAACTCAATCGTTGTTATTAATCACAATTTCCACACTTCACGTCCCCCGAGAGAGTGAGAATGCAATCTCGTCGGGGAAATCACATCGCCATATTAGTCACAGACACTCAAGAACACAATGTTGCTCACAGGTAGGATATCACAACAACACGGATACGGAAATACATTGTGTTTCAGACACGCGGGGGTTCACAGGTTTGGAACGTGCAAATGAATTCATTTGGACACCTTCGGAATAGCTTTTCAACGACCGCTTTGTTTTGTTACAGAAGTCGTGCGCAAAATAACGACAGTAAAACACGAATCCAATCATATTAACTTAAAACCCAAACCACGTGGGCAAAAAAAAAGCCCACACAATTTCAAAGAGGCAAGAGGTTGGCCTGAATAAACAAATCATAATCATCAAGCGCACCAATTACATGATTGAACGCCATTCGTAATTAGTCTCTCTCTCTCTCGTACTCGAACCCCCATGATTGACAAACACCGAATGTGCCGCAATCTGTCGTTACCTCCAGGCTGACGTGACCCGGGGCTCCATCAGAGCCTTTATCTCCCTTACACACCTGGCCCTCGCCGGGACGGGAACAGGCCTGAGACGAGGCCTCCATTACACTCTGCAGAGAGGGCCAGATCAGATAGCATGTAACCTGCATGAAAGCCGTGATAATTTGCCCAGGCTAACATGTTTCCCCCCCCCCCCGCCTCCCTCTTGTTTGAAATAGCCTTGGGCAATGGAGTAAATAAGGGAAGCTGCCACAGGTAAGCTCCCAGTGCTGCTGGCTCCCATCTGAGTAGAGATTGCTTTGCACCAAACAAATTGCATCGTTTTTTTTCTTTTTTTTTCTCCCAACCTCCCTGCGATACAGCTAGTCCCCTGTTGGCCTTTTGGCCAGAGGGGGCCATGTGGAGGTGTGTGTGTGTGTGTGTGTGTGTGTGTGGGGGGGGGGGGGGGGGGGGTGTCTGATGGTGTCTGATGGTGTCTGGGTGAATGTAAATATTCGACACATCAACAAACAACATCATGTAAACACTAAAACAGCCTGGAGGAGCAAGCAGAACATTCTCCCTGTACAACTTTCTACACATTTTACAGGAGGCGTTTGCTGAGGCATTTTGACACACTGCACTCCAATTCCCATCTCAGCCTCAACTTTAACATTCACATCATGTTATATTTATGGGTGGTGGTGAGATTCAGAGGCGTAATATCTAATGTGGGGGTATACACTGTTGGCACACACACTTTAATGAATTTTACATTAGTTAATCACGGAAATTGGATTGCCTCAAACATTTACTGTGTTTGTTTTATAAAGCCACTGTTCCACCTCCTTATTTGAATACACTTGTTGTATTTTAAGTCTCCCTGGGTAACAGTGCCCTGAATGACTAATATGTAAGAATTTACAATGTGCATATAAACCTGTGTTGTCTCAACAAAGGGGTGATACAGCCACAGATAATCGCTCCTTTTCTGGTGTCCTCACTTTTCACTATTTTCCCTGGAGGAGGTTTTAGAGAGCTGTTTCTCCCCCCTCTGTCTCAGGAGTAGCGCCACTTACGGACCACACGCGGTCGCGTAACCGGCTGATGGAGAGCAGCACTACCGCTTGATATTTCTTTGAGCACACTGTAGCGAGAATCAAGGACCCCAATTGAAATAAGCCAGTGGCTTTCTTGGGTTTTTATCCTGTTAGTTGACCTTGTATGTAATATGTACTTTCATGTACCTACTTCTGCAAATCTTCTAATAAAGTTTTCAATCAATCAATCAAAGCGAAATGTCTCTGCTGAAACGCTCCTCGGAGCCAAACACACGCGAGCGTAATCTGTCAGCCGCTGAGTTCCTCTGCCTATCAAAACAATCTGCACAGACTATTTAGCTGTCAGGTCCCAACACCGACAGGCTTGGCTATTTTTAAACCAATCTGAAGGGAGCAGGTGGCAACGATTGGCAAACACCGACCCCCCTCTGGAAGTTTGAGCAAGAATATTATTGTTTGTTTGTTTTTTCGGAGGAGTACGTATAATATCAACAACAGTATGTGTTGAAGAACAATCATTTCATCAATACACTTTTGCATGACATCAAATGCGCGATGGCAGAGGCAGAGCACATATTCAACAGAACATTCAATAGCTTTGTGTGAACACACACACACACACACACACACAGGCGTGCACACGCGCACCCACCCACCCACCCACGCATGCACGCACACGGTCAAACAAATCAAGCGTAGAGGGATGGTATTGATGTCCTATCCCAGGTGGGATTTAGAGAGTAAATAAAATGAGACTTATCTAAAAGGTTGTGTGTGTCTGAGCGATGCTGAAGGAAGGCGCTGCAACTTTCAGCTTTCAGCAGAGAACACACAGCTCTTGTGCGAGTGACAAACAAGTAATTACTCGTTTGGAGAACGTCAGTTTACGAGGCCTCTCATGAGATGTGTTTCATTGAGAGGACAAAGGGCTGCGCTTTGAGTGGAACGCCGACGTCGTTGTTTGACAAACAGTTATTTCTCTTTGTTGCCGTCCTACCCACTGGATGTCAATTCATTGATTCATTATTGACAATTCAGGTCCGACTTCCTGTACCATGCGGAGAGACCTTGTATTTGCCTGAATACAAGTGTTAAGAAAGGTCTTACTTTACACCATGCACTATTCAACTGTGTATAAACACAAGCGAACACAAAGAGAATGCTTTCAGATTCCCTCTGCCTCGCCCGCTCCCCCACATACCTCCACTACCCAGGTATAGTCCTCTCAAGGCCACATGAACGAGGCTGTGGAAGTGTGCAGGGAGATCATCTACACTAGAGAAAGTAAAAACATGTTCAATTAAATTCAATGTCAATCCCGTCTCCCCCCTCCTCCCTCTCTAGTCCGGGGGGCAGTAGTTTTAGCGTATTGTGAAGCAGCTCTCATCTGGTGTACAGACACACACATGTGCACACACACACACATGTGCACACACACACGCACACGCACGCACACACACACACACACACTCACACACCCACACACACACCCACACCCACCCCCCCACACACACACGCACCCACACACACACACGCACACGCACACGCACACACCTCCCACACCCCCCCCTCCACACACACACACACACACACGCACACGCACACACCCCCCACACCCCCCCCTCCACACACACACACACACACACACACACACACACACTGATGCGCTGACCTGCCGAGGAAGCCTAATGGAACATGCTGGCAGATGTGTCACAGGAACGATTGACCTTGCCATCTGTTTTTCAGCGTCTCGTCGCCAAACTCCCTCCCCCCCTCCCCCCTGCCCCCCCCTGCCCCCCCCGTCCTCCATCCAGGGACAGAATGAAATACAAGTCCCATTATGAGGATGCAGCTAATAATGCATTATCAATTTGCCCCCTTCGCTATTGATCGATGCTTAGCAGGTGGTACAAGGCCATGCCGTTCATTCAGGACTATATCGTTCCTCCTCTCTCCTCTCTTCTCCTCTCGCTCTCTTCTCTTATTTCCTCTTGTTCATTAGAGCCCAGAGCTCCCAGGCGTATCGGCTCCTGGTTTTAATTGTGCCTGGATTGTTCTCCGATATCCCGTTAAAGATCATGTTTAATCACTGTTGAGGCATCCCGTCGCCATTAGAGACACTCTCAACTTTTAAGTCCTAAATTTGGCCGATTTTGATCAACAACAAAATGGAGGAGATCTAGTCTCGTGTCTGACGCTGTAGCGTTTAATTACATGTTAAGTGCCGTAATTTAGGCGGAAGAGACTGAAGTGAGCAACAATTATAAATAGGCTGTTGATCCTGATCCAGACGGAGAGTGTTGACCTCTGTGAGAGAGAGAGAGACTGAGAGACTGAAAGAGAGAGAGAGAGAGAAAGAGAGACTGAGAGAGAGAGAGAGACTGAGAGAGAGAGACTGAGAGACTGAGAGACTGAGAGAGAGAGAGAGAGAGACTGAGAGACTGAGAGAGGGAGAGAGAGAGAAAGAGAGACTGAGAGAGAGAGAGACTGAGAGACAGAGAGAGAGAGAGACTGAGAGACTGAGAGAGCGAGAGAGATACTGAGAGAGAGAGAGAGAGAGAGAGAGAGAGAGAGAGAGAGAGAGAGAGAGAGAGACTGAGAGAGCGAGAGAGAGATCGAGGGAGCGAGAGAGAGAGAGAGCGAGAGAGAGATCGAGAGAGCGAGAAAGGGGTGTGCTAGGCTGGCTGCTTTAATACCCTGGATAAGTGTTGGGGGTATTAACATGAAGGTTAGGGCTCTGCTCTGCCTGAGCCTGGCTTATCTCCCCTCAGATCAAAAAATGAATTATTACATCACATTAAAATCCAAGATCTGGTCAATCAGGAGATACATATTTTATACGAATAAAATCTTGCGGGGAACGGAATTGTTCGGGGGTGAGTTGGTGGCACCATAACACATTATTAGTTCTATTCAGCAAAATAATAGGTGGTTTAAAAGATTTACTGGCTATGTACTGTGTGGTATTTAGACTTCAAAGGATTGATAGCAGCCAGGGGATTGGGTAATCTGTGGCGATAACTCCAGAGGTTGTTAGAAGAACCCCGCCTTCTCCCACAGATGTCAGGTCGAACATCAATAGTGGTTTAGATCTGCACATCATGTGTGGGTATTAAAGAGGATGTAAAAAACAATGTACAATAATATAGGCTATCTCTCAATATAGTATGACTTTCGAACGGTATATGAATCTGGCTTCCGTATCCAGGTATAGCACTTGACTATTCTCATCAGAATGTTGTGTTCTGATTATGATTACGCTGTACGCAATCATTTCAATCAACAGAAGAAAAAAATCTAATCCCTAATCATCTTTAGAGGACAGTCTTCTGCCTATTCAAATAGATGTCTGAAAAGCATGTTCCCTATTTTCCACCTCAGATGTTTTTTAGCTGGAGGGGTGACAATGAGGCTTCAGAATCCCAATCATTTCCATCAATGCCAGCGAGATGAAAATCAAACACAATCAAGCGAACACACCCCAACACCAGGCTGGGCACGTGTGTGTTGTTGATATCAGTCCTAATTCTCCGTCCCATGCATTGACAATGAGACCCGTCCTCTGAGTTCTACCTCCTCCGGCCTCCACCGCTCCACACAACAATATCATCTTCTCATTTGCCCACCCCGACTCCCCCCCTCCCCAGACACGCACGCACGCACACACGCACACACACACACACACACACACACACACACACACACTCACACACACACACACACACACACACACATGCGCGGGTGCACACACACACACACACACACATTCAGACACACAGACACACACACATGCGCGCGTGCACACACACATACACACACACACACACACACACACGCCATCATTCATGTACCTGATGAGAGATATCATGCCAACGGAGAATCATCTAATCTATACAAACGCACTATCAACATTGATTTCTTCACATGATGACATATGTCTTTATTAGGCTCCAACATACGTCTTCATTTCTGTTCTATGAACAGAAGGGACGGAGCGCTACATCGCTGTCCAGGGGGACCTATGGGCGGGAGGGAGGGAGGGAGGGAGGAGTGCCTTTGAACGAGCTTCTGCAGAAACACAATTGAGATAAGTTACTGAGGACAGGTAATGAGAACCGATAGACTCCCTAAGATGGATCGATATTCGACATTGATACTGAGAGAGGAAGGACAAATTGGGATTTTTTTCTCTCTCTCTCTCTCTCTCTCTCTCCCTTTACAGTCAAAGGTGCTCCAGAGACAGAGAGAGAGAAAGAGAGAGAGAGAGAGAGAGAGAGAGAGAGAGAGAGAGAGAGAGAGAGAGAGAGAGAGAGCGGTGTCAAACCAGGTATACAAAAACAGAAGTGTCGATAACTTGGGAACAATAAGCCTACTGAGTACAGTACAGTACACACTCAGGGAGAGAGTGTGTACACTACAGAGAGCACACACACACTCAGGGAGAGAGTGTACACTACAGAGAGCACACACACACACTTGGGTGTAGAGAAGAGCCAAGCTGCCGCTCAGGTGTCTTTGGTTGAAAAGCGTCTAAGCCGCCTGCATCCTGTTCATCAGGCCACACGGGTCACGGTTCCGTCTGGGCCCCAGGGACGACGCACTCCCAGGTGTCCCGGCTTAATGACTCATCAAGGCGCCTTCCCTTTAAGAAGAAGCGTGTCTTTCCTTTTGTTCCTCGCCTCCGACGTGTCCTACATTTACGTGGCGTAACACACATTATGCTCTAGCTCTCTCTCTTCTCTCCGCATGTCGTTTCCTCAGTCTCCTCCTCAGAGTGTTCCAGTTGGTTATCTCTCTAGCGTGTCCTTTGTATCCTGTGGTATTCACAAGTAAAGTGGCCTATTTTACCTCATCTGGTTCTCCTCCTCTCTGCTCCTCCTGGCTCCTACACTACACACTACACCTCACAGCAAGCTAACACCCCATGTAAATGCACTGACTTAACATAGCGCCTTATTCCAAAACACTTTACAAACGGACTCTCATTCACCCATTCACACACACATTGACACTCCAATGACGGCATGCTACCATGCGAGGCGCCGGGCTGCTCACATTCGGGAGCAATTTGGGGTTCAGTGTGTTGCCCTAGGACACCTCGACATGAGGCCACGTGTCGAGGTGTCCTTGGGCAAGACACTGAACCCCCAAATTGCTCCCAATGAGCAGCCCGGTGCCTTGCATGGTAGCTTGGTGGCTAGTTCCATGTATAGTTCCTCTGTACATCCCCCCCCCTTGAAGGTATATGACGATATGGCTGTATAGCGGCACTTATTAAACCAAAACAACCCGCAATCTAATCCGAGCAGTTGTCATTATGTAATATTATTGATGGATGTGCCATTTTTGATGGAGAGCAGTGAGCGGGAGACTGGATTTGAGCATGTAGTTGACTAACGTCGTGGACAGCCAACGTTCCTGTCACATCGGATTTCGGAACGCCATAAAAATAAACCTGCGCTCCCTGTCTAACGTTATATATCTAACGTTACAAGTTTTAAGGGTGATCTGTGCATGCCATTAATGGGGGGGAATAGACAAAATGTCAAAATGCATGACTATCATGCACAAATCAGCCTTAAAATATGTAACGGTTTGAGCACCGTTATTCTGTCATGGTCTGTCATGGTTGTGGATGAATCGCGAGCGTCAATGCTTTTCCATGACACTACTGAGGACGTATCAGGGTCTTGAAGGGTTGTCCCATTTCATAGGGAAAGATTCCAACCACTATGGCTTGTGGCTCTGTTCCGAGGCCTTGGCTCAGAAGCGAGTGGCACTCGAAAACGAGCCGTAGGGGTGGAAAAGGGAATCGGGATTGGGCCTTGGTGTTTGCATCTTCTACGTTCTGCTCCCTCCTCTCAAGCCTTCCCTTGTTTATTTATGTTCCTGTTCGTTCCTGTGTCTCGAGTATCCCTGTTTTTTTTGTGTTGAGTCTCTAGTCTAGTGTTTCCTTTGTATCCTGTGGATTTCAGTAAAGTGGCTTTTGCCTTTCAACTGGCAGATCTCCTCTCTCTCTCTCTCTCTCTCCCTCCTCGTCAGATCTCCTCTCTGCTCCTGGGTCCGACTTCATACAACCTCACAACAGGTCAGACCACTGGTATTATGGATATGATATGAATATTATTATGGATAAAATATGAATACAGACAGCTACAGTAGGACAGACGAATTGAAGGATGTCTACAGCATAGTAGAGAATATATATTTCACAGAATATTATGTGGTGGGGCTATGTCACCCAAACCTTCAAATGAAAATTCAATTTCTATCTAGCGTCCTGTCTTAACCACTTCATCAGGGCCGATCTGGCTGAAATGATGTGTATTCATATTCTGGGGCGCAGGACCGCCAGTCTTTTCTCGTGACTCAGGAAGGACGGCGCTTTGAAGAGAAGAGCAAATACCGGTACGCAAATTAAAAAGAAAGAAAAGAAAGCACTGCTTGTTTGCCATCACGACAATACCAATAATCAAATAATCATGTTTTCTCCTCCCCCCCCCCCCCCACCCCCCTACTTGTCTGTTTCTGTATTCCCCTTGCCATTGTTTTATTATTAGAATTAGGAACATTAATGCTATTCAGCACTCGGAGTTAATTTGCACAACAAAGGAGCCGGCGTCCTTGATGTGAATCCAGTCAATTTGAAAAAAGCCCAACCAACCAACGGAATCGCTAAAGATATTGCAGAAAAAAAAACCTGATCTGATTGGCTCATCACATGGTACTACGCCTTTTTATGGCATTTATACCCAACGTCGTTCACTTTACTAATTCAGAAAGGGAACAGGCTGATCCTCTCATGTCTGAGTAGTACAGAGTCTCTGAGCACACGGGAGAGAAGGCAAGACTGACCTCTGCTCCCCGCTGCTTGAAAGGAAAGTGCCCCGGTGTAAAGAGGGTTATTTTGGGAGGGAGGGAGGCCATTTTTCACCATTTCACAGTGTATAAATTGGGAATCAATTTTCGTCAACTTGGGCATGTCCCCAAACTGCTGATTTCCCCCCCCCCCCCCCCTAAAAGGGGGGGATGTTGATAGTTGCCAGCTCTTAGTGTGATAGAGGGGCCTGGTTGCCTTGGAAACAGTTAAGAGTTTAGAGTCCACTGTGACTGTGACGAGCAGGGTGAGAGGACACACACACACGCACACACGCGCACGCACGCACACACACACACAAACACACACACACACACACACACACACACACACACACACACACACACACACACACACACACAATCACACACACACACACACACACACACACACACACACACACACAGATGGAGGAGTTGGGATGTGTCTCACATGTTTCTCTCTGGGAGGATTAAGCAGAGCTATCCTCGGGGCGGCCCTGACATTAAACAGCAGAAGTGTTGGAGGGATCGATGTGAGTGCCTTAGAAAAGGCCCACCGCCGGACATCCACCTGTCTTTCATCTCTCCACGGCACAATATGACTGTGACGACCCTCTCCACCCCTGTCTGTCTGCTACCTGTGTTTGTGCTATCTTTGCACTGGAGGTGAGGTGGACGCGGTGGCAGAGGTCGTCTGGCACATTGGCAGCACCTGGGATTTTTTGAAGTGCCCAGAGACACTTTTGTTTGATTGGTTGGTTTGGCCTCTGTTATTGCACCATACAACATCACACCTACACACTCTCCCACTCAAACCCTCACCTACACTACTGACTCTACCGATTACACACACTCTATCTTTATTTATGTTTATTCTTTTGTTAATAAATCATTGTTAGTTTACTTTGGCTTGTGCTTTGGCAGCTGCTGGATTGAAAAATCAGGTGTAGTGCTGAGGCACAAATGTGTACATTTCAAGCCTGCAAACTGCGACACTTTAAATGAATGTGCAATAACACTATGTGCAATATGACAACCCTAGTCGTTTTATCTGTACAGTATAGTATAGTGGATAGTGTACATAGCCTTTATTTATGTAAACCAGCTCCTTTCCCTTCTTGTTTTTTTTCTTTTTTTTCTTTCCTAGCACCAGGGGAGCCACCCCTCCCTAATTTCGTTGTTTGGTACCTGTACTATATCAATGACAATAAAGACCATTCATTCATTCATTCATTCATTCACTTTGGGTTGTGTGTGTCTCCCTCTTTTGTCACGACCATGCGGTCCTGGTCAGATCCGTCGCCAGCACTGCGGCCATAGAAAATTCCGCAGAACATTCCGGAAAGGCATTGGAGCTCCACAGAGACTCTATAGATAGCCCTCGGTGCTGTACGAGTACGAGCGAGGCAAGTAAGGCATCCAGCAGCAGAGTTGAGCCAAATAAATGGGCTCTATAACAGGGGGATACCCACATGGTAAATGGCCTGACGGCTGTTAAACGTTGGCAGACCATTGTTGCGTCGGACATGTTATGTCGTCATAAACACGCAGGTTTATGGAGCGCATCGTGTCCCTCGCAAATCGACTCTTTGGCTGATCCGACGTGCAGTTTGCACATTGTCATCACGTTTGGGTAGCTTACTGCAGGTGTCTTCAGCTGTCTTTGTCAGGACAGGTAACACACGCAGTCCAAATGTTACAAATGTAGCCCATGCATTTGACCTTTACAGTGTCAACTGAAACACTTAAAACACTGAAAAAGAGTTTTGCTGACTTGCTAAAAATTACAAAATAGTTCAGTGAACCGTCAATTAAAAGGTAGACAGGTAGATTAGATATTAGTTGAGGCACAGCGTGTGAGTTTATGCATCCCTGCTCCAATGTTCAGACAAATCCCCTGTGTAGTGTATGTGTGCATTCGTGAGTGTGTGGGTGTGTGTGCGTGTGTGTGTGTTCCTGGTCCTCACAAAGCCTGTCATTTCCACGTCTGCTGTTCACAATCAGCTGTCAGGTGGTGAATTGGTTTGAAGATACAGATTAGTTCTGAATCACGGCACATGAGTGACATCCATGCGCCAGTGACATTTAAAAGAAGAATGACAATTCCTTTACTGTGTGTGCCCCATAATCCCCTGGGACCTTAACGGTGTACTGTACGGTGTAGTGTGTGTGTGTGCATGTGTGAGTGTGTGCATGTGTGAGTGTGTGTGTGTGTGTGTGTGTGTTTCCTGGTCCTCACATATGCAACATCATTGTTTTGATCATTATTTTTCTTTTTTTTAAGAGAAATACATAATAAAAGTTGTTCCATCATTTTGTAATTGTATGATTGAATTTGTGTTCTTTGACAAGCATCGTCAATAGCTAAACATAGGTAAACAATAGGTAAATAAGTAATACATAATCTGTACCTGCTGATTGTGTTTTGAATAATCGGTAGTCAGCATCGGCCCAGAATTGCTATATTTACTTTTCATTTACATTTACATTTCTGGCATTTAGCAGACGCCTTTATCCAATGCGACGATTACAACAAATACATTTGTCTAAGTAAGTGAATCATCTACCGATTAGTCATCGCAAGAAAAAGTAAGCCATGCTCGGGCTAGAGGCAATTGGCAGTCAAAATGCTAGAAGAAGGAAGAATTACCATTAACAAAAAAAGAAGAAGAAAAGTATTCTTATTTACAGTAGAGAAACTGTACAGGGGGGTAGAGGGGATGGACAGGAGGTTTCAGGAGGGACAGTTAAGGTGCAGCCTGACGAGATCTTCAGTCTTCAGTCTATGGCGGAGGACAGTGAGTGACTGCAGGCCTGACAGCAGTGGGAAGCGAGGCTTCTCTCACTTCTAATAAAGGTGCTTCCTCTGACGGTCCATCCAGACATGACCTCAGACACCTCAGGCCAACACCACAGTGCTCATCAGAGCTGCTAAACACAGATAGAATTAACCTGATATATATAGAGAGACTGATGAAGCCTCACCGATGCCTCACCAGAATGCATGGCCAATAGCTGCTTTATTACATGTGGTTTGCTAGCATGACCGTTGGTATGCAGCTCAGGTTAGTGTACAAGCTCCATCCAGAATATCGATATACAGATAGACAGATGGATAGCCAGACAGATAGCCAGCCAGACAGACAGACAGACAGCCAGACAGACAGCCAGCCAGCCAACCAAGCAGCCAGCCAGCCAACCAAGCAGCCAGACAGACAGATAGCCAGCCAGCCAGCCAACCAAGCAGCCAGCCAGCCAGCCAGCCAGACAGACAGACAGCCAGCCAAGCAGCCAGCCAGCCAGACAGCCAGACAGACAGCCAGACAGACAGTACCTGTGGCAGGGTCGACAGTGCGGTCGATCAGGTGGTCGTCCTGGTGGACCCATTCACCGTTGCATTTGAAGTAGATCTGCGTGGCGGGGGTGGAGCGGCAGGTCAGGGTCACGGGCTTGTTCTTCACGATGAACTCGTCCTCCGGCTCCACCAGGAAGTGAGGTAACAGGTCAGAGAAGGAGGCAGGAAGTGTCGCCGTGGCAGTGTGCTCGGAACCTACGAGAGACAGGAAGCGGACTGGGTTTTAGTGTGGAGGAGGGAGAACAGCGCGAGGTGAACAGTGTTTTTGTTGTTGACAATTGATCTATTAAAAAGGCGGCGTTGTGTGAATGTGACTTGGTTCAATTCAAAGTCTCTGAAAACACACACAGAACAACCTTCCTACACACCTACGCACATAGACTAGACGTTCTTTCTAGACTGCACTGTCTGTACGTTGTGCCTTATTCCAAAACGCTTTACACAACCGCCTCTCATTCACCCGTTCACACACACATTCACACACCAATGGCAGCAAGCTACCACGCAAGGTGCCGGTGGCCCGCTCATCGGGAGCAATTTGGGGTTCAGTCAGTGACTTGCACAAGGACACCTCGACACGTGGACAGAAGGAGCAGCCGGGGATCGAACCACCGACCTTGCGATCATTAGACGCCGGCTCTACCTCCTGAGTCACAACCGCCCCCCCCCCCCCACACACACACACACACACACACTGGAGAGAGGGAGACGGTGACAGTAAGGGAGAGCTCTCTGGCCTTGTGGGACGATGCGGCCCGCCCGTGGGGGTTGGAGAGAGAGAGTGAAGCCCGTCTCTACACTCCTCCTGCCCTTAATCACCCCTCTTTAACATCACAGCTGACGGACCGCCGCCCATAAATCCCCCTTCACTCAACGACCACCACGCCACTTCCCCCTGTGTTATATGGCTCTCCTCTGTCCTCGTCCAGGGCTTTGACTTACCCTGGCAGTGAGCAGGGCGGGGAGCAGGGGAGGAGGGGAGGAAGGGAAGGAGGGGAGGAAGGAAGGGAGGAGGGGACCTGACAAGAGGTGGGTGGAGGCACTGGGGCGGAGGCTGCAAGACACAGCCCCTTCCTCAAACCATACATAACCCAATAACCTTAGAGGCAACTCAAGATTACACGTCTATAGTATCTATCTCTCTCTCTCTCTCTGTGCAAATAACTGTCATTGCCTGTCTGCCTACGTTTAGGCATTGTGGTTGAAATAGGTAAGCCATTCATAACTGTAACAATGCGTGCTGCACCGATGCCGTGGGCTACAGATGGGACACATTTGTATGGCCAACATTGTTGTGTGGCCAGATGACAGTTATGCCCCACTGCCATCTAGAGTTGCATAGAAACACTCAGGGACACTGTAGCAGTCTCATTCTGGGAGAGATGCAAAGAGAGAAAGAGAGAAAATGGTTTTGGTGGCCTAGCTATACTGATTCCTCCTCTCCTCTCTTCTTCTACTCTTTTCTACCATTGTCACACAGCTCGCTCTCTCTCTCTCTCTCTCTCTCTCTCTCTCTCTCTCTCTATTCTGTTTAGTAAACACGGGAGCTGTCCTTCATACAACAACGAGGAAGGTTCACAGACAATTCAAGCGAAGACATTTCTATTGATGTAAAAAAAAACGTTGACCGAGAAACAACCTCTTTCGCTTCTGCGTCTTCACAAAACGGAACTCAACCAGCATTTTTTATAATTAAAAAAATACGCTTTTGAGCACTGACAGTGAGATGGCAATGACAGCCATTTTGGCAGGGAGTACAGAAGGTGTGTGTTGGGGTAGGACGAGCCAAAACAAAACCTTTCAGCAGAGAGAGACTCTCATGGGAGAGACCACTAAATCTGAACGAAAAGCCGTTTTTAAAGGAGGGTATAATATTAATTTACTAGCCCAGAATCCAATATGGCTGGACAGGCCGGACATTAACAGCATTCTCCATCACTTCCCCCCGCCCGAGCCTGTAGGAGGAAAAGTCCACATCACTCATAATGAAACAGACACGCTCACATTGACCTTTCTCTCTCTACCTCTCTCATCCCTCGTTCCTCCGCACAGCTTACCGGGGCGCTCAGGTCAGGGATAATATTAGCCAGTGCTATAAACACCCCCATCCTTTGCGCAGAGACATAATCTGGTGGTTTGGCCTCAAACTCGCGGCATCATAATAGCGTCTGCCTCTCTCCTCTCTCCTCTCTCATTTCCCTTCCCGCGGTCCCCCCGTCTTCGGCGTCTGCGTACACGCTGCGTTGCCACTTCATCAGGGTGAAATACAGCGACGCCTCTGAACCCCCGTTAATGTATTATGTACGTGTTTAAGTCTTAATGAAAACTAAATGTTCTGTGTCCAATGAAGGGCATGCATCACTCGCACAACGTCTCTCCCGTTCTCCCCCCGCTTAAATGTTCTTATTACAATATGGCGAGTGATAGAATATGACATTAACACAGTAAAAACTCCCGGCTCCGAATAACAGCAACTGTTTGTCATCATCTACGGCCGCACGTCCCGAGAGAGAGAGAGAGAGAGAGAGAGAGAGAGAGAGAGAGAGAGAGAGAGAGAGAGAGAGACAGAGAGAGAGAGAGCGAGACAGAGAGAGACAGAGACAGAGAGAGAGAGACAGAGAGAGACAGAGAGAGAGAGATAGAGAGAGAGAGAGCGAGCGAGAGAGAGAGACAGAGACAGAGACAGAGACAGAGACAGAGAGAGAGAGTGAGAGAGAGAGAGAGAGAGAGGGAAGAGAGGGAAGAGAACGACAGGAAAAAGCACTCGCATTCGTCATGAATAGTGTGTATAATTGCTCTAACGGAGAGGCAAAACTTTGCTAATAAATAGCGACGGTCCATTCCGGGGTCGTGGTCCTGTGCTGCGTGCCAATCCTAATGATAGCTGTTCTCCCTAATAGGCCCGGCTCCCAGCACAGTGACGCTAGCCATTAGCTAGCCATTAGCCAGGCCAAGCTGACCTCCTGTACTCCCCGCAGAATGAAGACTAAAGCTCACCTCACACCTGTCAGGTTAATTATCTCAGAGACCCAGAGAGGACGTGGCTCAAAGGAAGACAAGAATGACAATGAGGAGGCTGAGGCACCTCTGACAGTGACACTCGACGTGAACTATGACTATGACGTTCCCTTTTCCTGCTACTGTAGGTAATCTGGTTTCTAAAAGGGTTTCTGAAAGGCGTTCCAGATTAACTGTATTTATTGTGGATTTCTTGAGACGGTTGGTTTTGTTTTTTGGCGAGTTGAGTTCTGCTCATCTCGTCAGTTTGAACACCCACGTTTAGGTTAACGAGGTTAAACATTCAATAATTCAATTCAATAATAATAATAATAACTTTTATTTGTATAGCACTTTTCCTACAAACTTTGCAGCTCAAAGTGCTTAATACATTATTACTTAATTATTTTTCAATACAGTTGAGAAGCCAGCATTTAAAGGCATTTTGATGGCCAATATGAGTTGTCTAGTAAGACTTAGCCTACATCTCTGAAACTGCCATTCCAAATGTGTAGGAGAAAGTGAAGCTGAAGGGTGACAAAATACGTTTTATGATAATAAAGAGGCATGGTTTACTTCATAGGTTGCTGTGTTATTACATTATCTGGGTCACATAACAGTGGATATGGATTACACATATAGCGCCTTATTCCAAAGAGCTTCACAACGGCCTCTCATTCACCCATTCACACACACATTCACACACCGATGGCAGCAAGCTACCATGCAAGGCGCCGGCCCGCTGATTGGAAGCAATTTGGGGGGTCAGTGACAATTATAATTGTCAATGACAATTATTTCTGAGACTATTAATTGTCCTGACAAATTTGGAATTGTTTCAGGCCTAGTTAACATTTTTTTTTTTGGGAGAAGTAGATAATTGTTTTACGGGAGGGTATTTCCGTCATGTTGCTGTGTTATGTGAAAGCCATAACAGAGGGGTGATGGGTGGTAAATTGGCTTACATTATTGTCATGACAACGTACTTCAAACAAACACTAAGCACATAAAAACATGCATACACACATACACACACACACACGCACACACATGGGTGGTGCAGACCCACACACACACACACAGCTGAATATCAACCACTTAACAGACTCCTCGCGGGTCACTGCACAAATCAAATAGACATAGAGTAGCATTATGGGAATTGCATTAGAAACCCTAGAACGTGATTGGCTGGGGCCATGATTAATCGTTAGTGGCACCTCAGCACATTGCCGTGTCGCAACAACCATACATACACACACACACACACACACCACACACACACACACACACACACACACAGACACACAGACACACACACACACACGCACGCACACACACACACACACACACACACACACACACACACACATACATACACACACACACACACGCATGACGAACATACAGTATATCCCCCTGGGACATTTCATGAATAACATACAGTGTAAATCACTTAATGTAGTAGATGCTTATGCTATAGTAGACTATACACTGCAGCATCAATTTAGCTTCCATAACCGACCAAATACTCAGGTTGTTCTGGACCAACGATATGAAAAACACAGATGTTTATTTCTCTCATGTTCTGTACGTTTCCCTTCTTGCCTCTGTCTCAGAATAGCCTGACCAGGTGACCTGGTGGCTGTGGGCAGCTGCTTCCCTCAGATGGAGACCAGGTTGACCCCGTCTCTGCACTCTCTCACACACACACACACACACACACACACACACACACACACACATACACACACACACTCACAAATACACACACATACATACACACACGCATGCACACTCACAAACATGCACACTCACAAATACACACACACACACACACACACACGCACACACACTCACAAATACACACACATACATACACACACGCATGCACACTCAGAAACATGCACACTCACAAATACACACACATACATACACACACGCATGCACACTCACAAACATGCACACTCACAAACACACACACACACACACACAAACGCACACACACATGCTCACACACACACACACACACACACACACAGAGGAGTGGAGCAGCTGTCAGTGTGCTGAGCCGTGAGGTCCGAGGCACATCCAGAGGACAGCACAAACCCTCTTCCTTCCTCATCTGTCTCCACGGCAACACAACCACCGTCTCCACACACACACACACACACACACACACACACACACACACACAACCCCTGGCTCCACACACACACACACACACACACACACACACAACCCCTGTCTCCAAAGCAACACAACCCCCAGCTGAACATAGACTGAGGGTGGAGATGTTGCGGCATCAAACACGTTTGGGGGCATTGAAAGAGTATAGGTCTTCACATGTTAAGAGTGCCTACTACTACTACTACTACTACTACTATTACTGTACTTGCCATACAAATGGTAAATCAACTGACTTATATTACGTCTTATTTCAAAGTGCTTCACAACGGTCTCTCATTCACCCATTCACACACATTTACACACCAAATGGCGGCAAGCTACCATGCAAGGCACCGGCCCGCTCATTGGGAGCGATTTGTGGCTCAGTGTCTTGCCCAAGGACACCTCGACATGTGGCCAGCCGGGGTTCGAACCTCCGATCTGCCGACCTTGCGATCATTAGACGCCGGCTCTACCTCCTGAGCCACAGCCCCCATACTGCACCGCTATCACTATCATTGTCATGTTTTTATTATCATGTTCTTATATCACTATTTGCACTTCTGCTTAGATGCTTAACTGCATTTCGTTGTCTGGTACTTTGTACTTGGTCTGTACTCTGCAATGACAATAAAGCTGAATGTAATCTACTGTTGCTACCTCGGTTGGTGTGGTGCAGTGTGAACACCATGGCTTCAGAGTTTCGAAAAAGTGGGGGGGAAACATATCGCCTCTGCCTCCCCGCAATGGCCCCATCACATTGCATGCCCTTTTGGAGCTAATTAAATTCTTTTATCAGTGTCATGTCCCCGAATGAAGGCATCATTGAGCAATCACCGGGCATAATTTACATCACAATGACGAACGACAGCTATAACATGTGTTTTATGGCACCATCAGCGCTTTACAATGTCTTCCGAAATTAATTTAATTAAATTTACTATCCGGAATATTAAACCATTTCATGTTCCACTGCCTTGACAACATAACCAAAAACCATATCCATCATAACCATTTTGGCCTCTTGATATATGTATTTCTTGAGGGAATTTCTCTCCCTCCTTCTGCCAAGGGCTTTCTGTTTGGTTTTCGATCTCCAAGCAGGAGTATTGGAATTGGTTTTCGACTTTCGTACACTGTGTACTGTATGAACAGTACGTTTTGTGCTAAGGAGAGTGTTATTCTACACTCTGTAACAACCACTGGATAAGCCACCCATCGATATGAAGCATTGAAATTCAGGGAAATACATTAACAGAAATGAAATACTCAAGAAAAAACACACCTGCACACCATAGCATAATCTGCCACCAGCGTTGACTGATGTATGTTTGCCGCCAGATGACAAATATTGACTCCTCCACATGTCTGGGATTCAGAATAAATCTTCCAATGAGACATCAAACACTCACTCACAACAAACACTCCCTCTAACATGCACTCAGACACACACACCCACACACACACACACACACACACACACACACACACACACACACACACACAGAGACACACGCCCACCCGTCCAAGCACGCACTTGCATTTACGCACATACATCAGACAGACACACACACACACACACACACACGCGCGCGCACACACACACACACACACACACACACACACACACACACACACACACACACACACACACACACACACCCCACCCCCCCACACCCACACAGATCTATGATTTCAGCAGTTTAGATAGAAAGCAAAAAAGCAGGCAAGAGGCCAACCTTTTTTCAAAGCCATTTTAAGGTTGGCTCCTTTCATACGTCCGACCCACTGCCAGGTAAGAGAGTAAACAGCCAAGGCGCACTATCTGATGACGTACGGTGATTGCACTCAGCGGAGAGAGAGCGGCGCTAAGCAACCGCCAAAAACTACTCTGCTACAGCGATAACCCATAATGCAACACTTTCAACGAGGAAATGAGATGCAGGAGAAGGAGGTAATGTAAATCAGGATCAGGGGAACTGGGGAAACACAGGACAGAATCAGAGGAGCAGATTGGGAAAAGCCGCAGACAATGTCATTCTGAAAACACACACACACGCACACACACCCAAGTGTGAGATTATTACTCCTCTCTCCCGCTTAGATGAATATGAAATAAGCTGCTAAGCACGTACTCTGATGCAGCGCCGTCCTTCCATGTGTGTATGTTAATTCAGCCGATCACCGTAATGATATGCAGCACTCGGCGCCGTGTGATTAGTGTTGCCTTATCAGAGAGACTCATGAGATCATACTCACTCATCAGTCTTAGATTTTTACCAGTCGAGGTCTTAGATTTACCAGTCGAGATTGTGGCGTGTGTAGTCCTCGTTTCAACGTAGTCCGGTCCGATGTAAATTCGCTAGATGCCGAATGCGGTTCGTTGTTTTGCCAATGGCAATTCAATTGAATCTGATCTGAATCTGAATCTAAATGTGTAGTCCTCATTTCACACCGACCATCATCAGCATTGTTTCAGCATTGTGGGCCTCTGTGGCTGGCTCAGTTGGTCGAACAACGCTTAGGTTGAGGGATTGATCGATCGATCCCCACTGGGAATACATAAAAATGTATGCTCACTGCAATGTGAGTCGCTTTGGATAAAAGCGAGAAAAAAATGGCATATATCAGCAGAAGGGCATGTATTATTGTTGCGAACATCGGCATTCGTGTTTTATAACCGAGACGCGTATCGGCCACAGAAGAAACAGAAACACAACCAGACAGGAGTCTGTGACGACGGGTATTGTTGTTCCCCTCTGAGATCGAGCCTTGTCCAGACACTGCTGCGATAGCCGCCTTCGTCCCTCCAAGAAGACACACTCTCGTTACATGCAGAAAGCATCGAAAACTCTGAATCCAAACGTGCTGTATTGCTATCTATCAAAGACATATGAACATATGAAATGCCACAGGTAGGAAATATGAAATACACGTTGTCGTACATGTTGAAGTAGTTGTCGTCCCGTCCCCCCTCCCTCACTGAAGGAGAAATACATTTGAAATGTGAGATCCGCTAATGAGGAACCTAGCGCTGCGGAGCAGATGCGTGAATATCTTTTAATTTCCTTCCCCTGTTTTTGTCACCTGCTCTTTTCATCCTCTCACTGATGCTTCATGCCTCAGCAGGAGGGCTAAGAAGAGGAAGAGAGAGAGACTGGAGAGAGAGACTGGAGAGAGAGATTGTCACACACAAACCTACCCCTGGAACCAACACACCACACAACTCCAGGACTCCGTCGCTTTTTTCGGAGCTTTAAAAAAGCAGCCGGGAAGGTTTTTTGTGTAACCACTGAAAAGTGACTGCCATTTTGGGGCTCGCTCTTGTGTGTGTGTTGCTGAAATTGTATGGACATTAAATGGCTGACAAGGAGATTGGGTGGATGACAGGAACAACAAAAGAGAGGCAGGCGTTTCGGTCTGAACTGAGAGAAATGCTTTAATTATAGCCAGAGTGCTGACCTATAGAATAAGATGGCAAAATGTCTCATTATGTTCATTTCAAAATGTCCTCCTGCAGAAGTCTGTTCGTTGTGTCTCTCGTGGTGGATGCTGCTGACTTGAGGCTCTCAATGGAATCAAGCAATGTTAAGCATGGATGATTTTGTCACAATTAGCTAGCCTAAAGTCATGTTTCCACTGTATAAGCTTTTGATTCCAACTTGTGAATCATTTGAAATACACATATCACGATTGTTACACACATCTCCCGCAGTATGTGGCATTTTCCTGGCGTGGTGAATTAAGCATGTGAACATGTTTAGCTATGTTCAATTCAAACCCTTTGATCACTGTCTCGAACGCTGTAGCTTTTTTTTCTTTCTTTCTTTCTTCACTTCTGGAGATCAAGAGCTTATAGTTTCAATAGAAACATATATCAGACCCCAGAGGAAGACAGTAATAAAAGTTCCATCAAAAGTTTAATGATTCCCCTATGAACATTTAGGCCTATATCATTGAATTATTTCCATTCCTTCAAGCTACTCAACGGGAATATACTGTAGTTGTTACTCTCTGCTGGCAGAGGAGAGAGCATATTTGACTTGTTGAGTAGCTGTGCTTCCATTAAGCCAGATCAGGGCTGGAGACCGGCGGTACCACGAGTGTCTAAAGCCTGTATAACAAGGTTAGAGTGCTCTGCCAAGGAGAACGCGCAGGTCCCTCGTCCTCACATGCTTGAAAAATAACCGGCCGGTTAATTCATCTGGAGAGCCAGACCCATATGCTGGGAAAGATTTCTTACCGAGCAGATATCTCATTAATGAACCATGTTTGTCATTACTTCAATCCCATGTGTTCGGGCGCAGACAGTCCAGATGCGCATAAATCAATGTGGTTTCGTCTTAACAATGTTGTTGCACTGTAGGAGAGCTCTGGCTGGTACACCACTCAGCACCTTCGGAAGATTTACCTGTCTGGCGGTCCACCGGAGGAGGTTATCTAAGAGCGACAGAGATGTAAACACACTTTGACTAAACTACATGCAATCCTCGCCGGGATGAAGACATCGTGGCCTGTCAGGAAGCGGCGGAGAGGCCCGGTTTCTTGCCACGCCTGGCACATACACGCATTCGTCGGATTTGTCATCCCCATATGCTTAGCCAGAGAAACGAGGCTAACCAAAAAACAAGACGTTGATTACACTACTCAGTAAGAGGGGAGAGAGAGAGAAGAGAGAGAGAGGGAGGGAGAGAGAATGTTAGGGACAATTTAGATTACCATGTTAATCCTTTATCTAATTAGCGGGTTCGCCCACAGCTAAAATGAGAGGTTTCGTAGTGCATATTTCACAACAATGGAACAATGTGAACTTAGTTCTGCGTTACAGACTTAAAAGGGGAGGCTCAGATGATGTCCTAAACAATGCAAGTTATACATTATTATATACCGTATACTGTATACAATTCAGTTACAGTACATAATCAAATCAATAGGTATCAACATTTCTCTTAAAATAAGGCAAATCGCGAAATATAGTTTTACTCCCTAGTCGAGGCAGACAGTAGCCTGTGTACCAGAGCACCGCGCAGCAGCAGGAACACTAGCTGTTCCCAGAGAACAAGAACACAGCCAAAACCATATCACAGGAGACAAACTGGCAGAGGGATGGCGTAACTGCTGAGGTCGGCAGAAGATCCTTAATGTAATTCAGTCTTTTCTAAAGGCTTCTGACACCAAACACAGCGACTGTGGGCCCACTGCGACACTTGTCAACTGGCTCACCTGCACTCTACACCTCCCCCTCCTCCTCCCTCTCCCTCTCCCCCCCCCCCCCCCCCCCTCTCTCCTTTTAGACAGTGCAGACCCGGGCAGGGCATTGTGGGAGATGACTTCTCCTGGCTAATTAGCGTGACAAAGAGCGTGAGGCACCTCGGCATCAGACATAAGAGACTTAAAAAACAACACACAGATATGATACATAACACGGCCGAGACAAAGGTGCACCTGCTCAACTCTAATTACTGCAACACAATGCCAGTGTGTCACGGCCCTGTTCAAACATTGACACAAGCCAACAGGACCAAACATAACCCACAATGCTACAGAGGTGTGCTATTGTTAGATACAGTAGAGACACAGAAAGCAATAGTCGGATTAAACAGGTTATGACAAGGAAAACGGTCAAGACGACCCTGAAAACAGTGACCATGAAAACACTGACCGTGAAAACACTGACCGTGAAAACAGTGACCGTGAAAAGGTTTTTTTTAACCTGAAGAAAAAGGGAATATCATGAGGTGGTGTACCTAATATCTTTCTGAGATTTGCCAGCAATAAAGGAGAATGAGAATTCACTAAAATGCCACCCTTTGATAGGAGTTAACAACACAGGCATACAGATGCCATTCTCTGACCCACCGCTGCGGCCACAGTACATCCTCCACATGTTAAGCTTTGATATCAAACATGAAACAAAGACTTTGCACACCATGGACATTTACATAGATATGGGAGGATCGTTAACACTAGAACAGCCATGAGGGGTCATTTGTTAGTAACGAAAGATGTTATATATTTGCACTCGATCAAATTTCAGGACCCTCCTTTCATGACTTTTCCTAGATATGTGCGTTCTACCACCCAGTATCCTTACATTTTCAAAATCACATCAGGATAAGCTAGTATAAAACTTTTTTTTTTTTTTTTCTGTGTAGGAAGCAGGCTAATTTACAAGCGGCCAACTAGTGGTCGTTGTGTGTAAATAGCAGCTTGAGCATTGTAAAGAGGGGCGAGGCGGCTCTTTTAGTAGGTAAAAAAGGCACGGCTGTTCTAGTGTTAAACACAAGCTACGACCTGAACAGAGGGGCGGACTTGTCTTGAAAAAGTGTGCTTTTCCTCACTTAAAAAACGTGTGGCAATACCAAAAAAGACAAACGCTTCTAACACACATGTCGCTTGTTGCAAAAGTGACGGAAGACACTCCCATTCAGAGGCTGAGAGCAACAAAATCTCCTAATTAATAATGATCGATTATTCATGAATTAACTCGCCTGATTAAATTGTGTGTCTATACAGAAGAGTAGATGTTCCCAATTGTGTCCTGGTCGACACATATTTATAGACATTACTTCAACAACTTAAGACATGCTACGTCTGGGTAAGTGAACTTGCATGACTTAATCTTCATTAACTTCAAATTGTGTTGGGAGTTGGAGGCAGTAGTAGGCATTAACGTCAAGTGCTTAAGGATAGGGTCAGTTGCGGTGCCTTGGTGCCATAGCTCACTAAGGTGCATGCCGCGTCATTGCAGGATCCCTGGTTCGATTCCGGCCATTGACTTATCCTGCATGTCTTCCCTCCTCTCTCACCCATCCTCCCTGTCATTCTCTACTGTCTCTATCCTCCTCTCTCTCTCTCTCTCACCCATCCTTCCTGTCAATCTCTACGGTCTCTATCCCTCCTCTCTCTCACCCATCCTTCCTGTCATTCTCTACTAGTCTCCATCCCAATAAAGCAGAAATGCAGAAAAGCATATGAAGAAAAAAATTGCAACTACGACTGCGTTGGAGTTCGATAGTATTAGTAATTAACTTCAAGTGCTTAAGGTTAGGATAACTTGTCAGGGGAAGGCATTAGCAACAATAATTAGCCAAATGTTATTGTTCATATTCAAAACAGCGATCGGTGCAAGTTGCAAGGCAACTTGTTACAGCCTCCGCCATCCACCTCCACCAGCCTTCTTTAAAGGCATTCCACTTCCTGTTCCTGTATTCACCAGCCAGTAGGCTAAAGCATCAACAACGGCACGCATGTTGTGAAAAGTGTACTATCGTGTACGGGCAGATGATTTAAGTAGGAGACCAAGTCTGCTGTGGAACCTGAAAGAGAAATCCCAGCTGGGGCTTATGTAGATAAGCGTGAACCTGTCTAGAAATGAAAGACAAAGCCGCCAATCTGATATGATTTCCCCTCTAAAGCAAACGAAAGCGTATCTGGAGCCCACGCGTGTTCAGGGTATCAGGCGACAAGCAGTAGAGGAAAACTCATTTCAATCCCGAGCTGCGTGATGATTATTCTCTCTTCTCTCGGACTTCCCTCCAGTTCTGCTCTACAGTTCTCCTCAGTTCTCTCCTCCTGACATCAGAAGCGAAAAGCAGAGGCTCGCTGGCCGCCCCTGACTTAGCCATGCGAATACAAATCAGCCAGGGAAGAAGCACATCTTTTATTACTCAGAAAGCACCTCCTCCTCGCGGGTGTTCTCCCCCGCCCCCCCCCCCCACAAAACTACAGATCAAAGTTGCCTCGGTGGTGTTTTCAGTGTGACGGCAGTGTGCACCCAACATTACCTTCTGCTACATAATGAATAAAATAAACTAGGAGAGAGTGCGTTTGAACATAACAGTGCTGTCTACCAATGTCCCTCCAGCTCAACCACTGACGACCATGGCCCACCTCACAGAATAATAATGTGTTTATAGAATCCTAACGACGAGAATATGACTCACCCTGCTCCTCTGGCACAATGTATTTGTACCGTTCATGTGCATTTAATCACTCAATCTTGTCGAAGATCATGATCTTAATGGATCTATTAGCAGTCACCACAGTTGTCTACTATCAGAGTGACTATACTAACCAATTAATGCAAATGCAGAACGATAACAGTAACAGTCACATCAAACAGAAACAGAAAATCCTGGTCACAGTATAGTATGTGCATGTTAATGATTTTTTAAAATGGCGACCAGTGTATGGTGACTGTGGGAGAAATTAAGAGAGAAAAACAATAAGAAAATTTAGAGAAATTGGAAGTAATGAAAGGGGGTAAAGCACAAGAGCGGCTGTGGCGCAGGAGGTAGAGCCGCCGTCTAATGATCGCACGGTCGGCAGATCGGCGGTTCGAGCTCCGGCTGGCCACATGTCGAAGTGTCCTTGGGCAAGACACTGAACCCCAAATTGCTCCCAGTGAGCGGGCCGGCCGGCGCCTTGCATGGAAGCTTCCCGCCATTGGTGTGTGAGTGGTTGAATGAGAGGCCGTTGTAAAGCGCTTTGGATAAAGGCGCTATATAAGTCCATTACATGAGCAGACATGACAGACACTACAACAGAAGAAAAGCATCTGAACGCAAATGGATTTCGAGTGTTCGATTGATGTCACATTGAGCTTTAGAAAGCCACTCCAAGGCCAGTGGGAGCCTTGCTTGAGGTGGTCCCACCACAGCTGCACATGTGGCTCTGGCATTGTATGCAAAGATTTGAAATGCCCTTCACATGCACTTAGAAGCACACATCTCTAAAGACCTAATGTCAGTCTTTATTTATAATAAGAGACCATGGGGCTGCGGCCATTCTCAGACTGAGACTCAGAACCTTGAATATCGTGGAAAGTACTCGACTGAACATTAATGTAAATGGGCCCTCAAATCTGCCCAAAGTGAAGCAATTCCTGTTGCAATAACTTATCACTTTTTCTAATAAATATTTTTTTAATGAAAAAACCTATAGGTCTACTACTGGACTATAATAATAATAATAATAATAATAATAATAATAATAATACATTTGAGTTATATAGCACTTTTCTAGACACTCAAAGACGCTTTACAAACTGAAAAGGTCGAGTAGTAATAATAAAAAGAAACAAAAGGTAAATAAAAGAAAGTATAGGGGCCTAATTAAGGTAGTGCTGGGGACACATGGGAAGGGGAGGGGGGGAGGGGGAGAGGGTTAACTGGTGAAGGCAAGCTTGAAGAGGTTGGTTTTGAGGGCCTGTTTCCTGTTTAAATGTTGGGAGGGTGTTGGCCTGTCTGATGTGGTTGGGGAGGGCGTTCCAGAGGGACGGGGCTGCGGCTGAAAAGGCCCTATGACCCCAGGTCCGGAGCTTGGTCTTGAGGGTGGTTTGGTCATCAGACCTGAGGCAACGGGAGGGGGTGTGGAGGGGGACGAGGTCGGCAAGGTAGGAGGGGGCCAGATTGTTGACTGTACTGACTATGACTATGGACTGTACTCTTAGGCTACTGTACATGGAACAAAAAAATAATGCAGTTATTATTTCTTAAATGTTTTATTCATATCAAGGGCAAAGATATGAATAATATGTCTTAAGAAATATAGATTAAATATTAACAATATGAATATATGTAGTTATGTAGGAGATGGAGAAAAAAGGAAGAGGAGAGAGAGAGAGAGAGAGAGAGAGAGAGAGAGAGAGAGAGAGAGAGAGAGAGACAATGCTAAGAAAGTGAGGGGAGCTAGCTACAGCTGAAGTTGCAACAATCTGTAGTGAACGCTCCTGACACAGGGGAATAGGTGGAGGAGAGGAGCAGAAGCCGAGTCTGTCTGAGCTGTGAGCAGGCTGGCTGGCAGACAGACAGACAGGGGAGCGTACAGGGATCCTCATTCTGTTTTATAGAGACTGATGATCCTCTGACAGCCAGAGAGACGAGGCGGGACGGCGGAGCTTAGCCGCTAATAACACCTCCCCATAAATTGGGGGGGAGAAGACATGCAGTCTGATAACAAGGGAGCCGCTCGCTGTGTGGGCAGTATGTTGGGAATTTTACGTTATCTCTCCCACCTGTTTCCTCCTCCTCCTCCTCCTCCTCCTCCTCTTCTCTCTCTCTCTCTCTCTCTCTCTCCTTCTCCCCCTCTGGGCCACGTTTATCTCACTTCTTTTACAGACAAGAGACATTTTAGGGCAGTGAATAATATCATAAATGAATAAATGTCAGCCGTGTTTGGGGCTCACTAACTGTTCTGCTGAAGACTGCTGAACCTTCCCATAATCCAGTTATGTTAAGTGATTTGACTGTTTTACTGTTTACTAAAATAGAGCAGATTTTTTTTACCGTATAGTATAATTCTATAAATGTGGCAGTTCTTGGTCTTTAAAACCTGATTAACACATAGATCTTCACTGGTAATGAATGTTGATGAATATATCTATATATATATGTATATACGTATAGAGAGAGAGAGAGAGAGAGAGAGAGAGAGAGAGAGAGAGGAGAATAACGGTCCAGTTCAGCTAGGACACTCACGTCAGTTTGAACACATTTAATGCATGAAAATGGTGATACATTTAAGCTTGGCGTATATTGGATGGCTTAGCATTGTAAAGCTCCCTGCCTGGAGTTAAACGACCACAACAAACCAAGTATACAACGTGGCATGGAGCCCATGTTTATCAAGCCCCCCGTAGGCAGGCTACATGCAGAGCCACCGAGTGGGTGGAGGCTGTCGGTTGGTGGGCGGGACGACAACAAAACAATTTGCTCTCATAACCAGTGCAACCATGGCGATGTCGAACGCTACGGTAGGAGCCTAAAACTCGGCTGCTTTTAAAGCCTCTGTCCCTTACAGTACACGGCCACGGTGTGTTTTTGCATCTGTGTGTGAACTAGCTGTCCTGTCGCTTGACTGACAGCCGCAACGTTTGACTTGAGATTATTTTTAATGGGGAGAAAAGGCCCGGCCTGACCTGAGCGCTAGCTCCAGTTAATTGGAATGCCGACAGTAAATAGTGAGGTAAAAGGTAAGGAGCATAATTCGTCTTCACGCTGCGGTATCACACACGCAAGCTGTACAGAACAACATTAGGAGTCCTAGTAGAGAGCATTTCCATTTCCCTTTCCTGTCTACACTGGTCTAAACTTTTAGTTTGAGAAGCTAACTTTTTTCTCTCCATCATATGGAGGGCCTATTCCAAATCACTCTACTCCACACCAAATGGCTCCGAATCATAATGATGCCTTTTATCTTGCCAAGAAACCGATGTGTAATTCCTCCTCCGGCTCTCACACCAGCCACGCTGCGTGCGGTACCTCTCCGGTCAGTAGGGGGCCTAACACCCATTTCGTACATCGCCTTTTTGCCCATTAAAATCCTACAGTGCAACCAGATTGGCTCACACGTCGCACCCCATGAACAAGGCCTGGTTTGAGTGACTGACAGACAGGAAATGCAACACATAATGAGTCACATTATGTTCGGTGATAGGAAAAAGACGGACGCCAAGTTGAAGCGGATTTCAACAACAACAGAAGGAGATCGAGTACGCTATCCAACTGGTCGGCTTCAATTTCAACGTTTTTTTTCTTTCTTTCTCTCGAGCGCATCGCATGCGTGTGTGTGTGTGTGTGTGTGTTCACCATGTGTGTGTGTGTGTGTGTGTGTGTTCACCATGTACGGCCCTGTCCCCCCAGTGGGCTCATCAGTCTCGGGACCCTGTCGCCTTAATGGGAAAACAGTGCGTTCAAATTCAGAGTATTCGCTTTGTTATCCTGGTGGAGCACGCGCCGGCCAAAGGAGTCGTTTCATTCAACCCAAACCCACGAAGAGAACAGCGGGGTGGGGGGGGGGGGTGAATGGAGACAGAGCAGTCTCATTCCCTTCCATTTCCTCCTGATGCTATAAGGGAACTACCCTGTGCAGCACTCTCTACATTACTACTATGGCTCAAATGGTTTCCCCCCATCCGACCCAATAACATGAACAATACCAATGCATGGAACAATAGCAAACATTAGGTGACTCGTAAAAAAAATAAAAAAACGAAAAAGGCATATGCTGCTTGCAATACACCTGCAGAATCCAATAGAGAGGTCATCGGAAAAGTAGCCAGTAGTGAGGAGAGGGAGGGAGGGAAAGCATTCCGGCGCCTTCTCCTCCCAAGCCTCCTAATTGTGGGAGGAATAGTGTTAAAACAGGAGAGGGAGGATGATTATGTAAATGAATAACGAAGAAGTCCTTTAAAAATTGCATCAGCATACCAGCTTGTTCTCGCTTGTATGCAAAAGGGAGAGAGAAAAGAGAGAGAGAGCCCTAGTGACTTGCCTGCAATTAGGGCACTTTTTTTCTTCTTCTTCCAGAGAACTACCATGGAAACCAGAGTCTCCTCGAGTCTCCAACAGTCTGAAGGCGTTTGATCGGCGTTCAGCTAATTGAGTGGTACTCACGGCTACGTCGGCAGCTAACTCCTTTGAACTGCGAGGCCGGGTCACGGCCCGTGTTGGGGGGGGCGAGATTCTCCCTAACAGGCCCAGTAGTGGTGAAGTCACAGAGGGTTGAGGGGGTTGGTGAGATATGTCCCAATTAGGGCTGCAACTAACGATTATTTCAATTATCGATTAATCTACCGATTATTTTTTTGACTAATCGATTAATCGGACAAATGAAAAGAACAGATTTCTTTTGATAAATTTTTTTTTATTTAAACTTTTTTTTAAATTTTTTTTTTTTACATTTGTTTTATACATATACATGTGCAAAATAAATAAAAAATAAAAAATATAAAGAAAAAAGGCTTTGCTACATCAAATAGGTTTAACAACCTAGATTGTTTCAATAGAAGTAGTTGAACGTAGTTGAACTCTAGCTAGAACAAGAAAATGCTAGTTTAAAAATAAAAATAAAGTGTTCTTGTGTCTCAGTGGTTTTCAAAGTGCTTTCAACCAACAATTTCAACAGTCTCAACTGCACAACTTGAACCTCAAGTCTGTCTAATCCACTCTCCTCTTTCTACAGGAACTTTGCATTGCAATGCAGAAAGGTTAGCATGTCCACATGCTCCTGGCTAAGACTAGCTCTCTTCTTGGAAGCTATGTTGCCTGCTGCGGAGAAAAGCCGCTCAGATGGTGTTGAGGTGCCAGGGATGCATAAGTAGGACTTTGCTAGCATAGCCAAGGTGGGATATCTATCCTGGTTAGCCTTCCACCAATGTAATGGACTTTGTTCCTTGGCAAGGGATTTCTCTCCAAAGTATGCGAGGACTTCATTCTTCACTTGGCTGGTGAGATCTTCATTTTCCCGCTCTCTACTCTCTTCTTCACTGCTGTTTTCAGAATCGAGGAGTGAGTCAAGTAAAGAGACATTTTTAGGTTCAGCAGCTGTAGTAGAACTGGTGGTGGAGGAGGCAAGGGTTTGGTCGCTGAGACTGTCATGCTGCTCCTGCTGCTGCTGCTTCTCATCCATCATCTCCCTTCTCACTAAGAGTGCCAGTGTTTGGACTTTGCTTTGCACATTCAGGACTTCTTCAGGTGTTAAAAACTTAAGTCTCTTGAACCTCGGGTCCAGGGCAGTGGAGAGGATCACTGTGTTTGGTGCCGTGCCTGAGAAAGAAGTCTCCCTCTGCCATCGCTGTTGGAGCTGCTCTGTAGCAGTGCGTTGGAAAGCCTGCACCGGAGCTGACTCGATGGTTGCACTCTGGGTGGACTTCAACAACCCCTTCACAAGTGGAGGTACTGCAGAGATGGTGATGTACTTCTCCCCACTCATGAAAACTGTGGCGCATTCAAAAGGCTCAAGGGCTGTGGAAAGCTCTCCCAGCAGGTTCCACTGTTCTGGTTTCAAATCCAGGTACCTTTTGCCCCTCTGAGTGACAGATGAGTCCGACAGCGTTGCTGTGACAGGCCACCTTTGCTCAAGCAGTCGGCTTATCATGTAGAACGTGCTGTTCCATCTTGTGCTTATGTCCTGGACAAGCCTGTGCTCAGGTGCGGCCATTTGTTGCTGTTTCTCTCTTAGCTTAGTGCAGGCTAGCTCGCTTCTTTTAAAATGCTCCACCAGACACCTTGCAGCCCCAATAGCTTTGTCAATGCTTGGGTGCTTCAATGCAGAATTGATCACGAGTTGCAAGGTATGGCCAGTGCACCGTACGGACATCCACCCATGCTTCTCCTCCAGTATGTTAGCTGCAGCCACAACATTGGCTCCATTGTCATGCACAATGGCGATGATTTTGCTAGGAGGAATTTCAAACCTGGTGGTTACTGCCTCCTCCAACCACTCTGCAATGTTGGATGCAGTGTGTCTGTCATGCAGTGGCATGGTGGTGAGGCAAATTGACTCCATCTTCCAATCATCTTTGATGTAATGACATGTGATGCCGAGGTATGCTTCAGTGGCTACACTTGTCCACACATCAGTGGTGAGAGCAATTTTGCTTTTGTTGGCCTTTATTGCAATCTTCACTTCCTGGGATGTCTCTTCATATTTCTTCTCCATCAGCTTGGTAAAATGGGTCCTAAATAATAATAATAATAATAAATGTATTTGTAATGCACTTTACATTCTAAACAAATCTCAAAGTGCTACAGAGAAAAAATGTGAAAATGTAAAAGTTAAAAGTTAGAAACCCTACCTTGAGGGTAGAGTGTAACCAGGGTGGAGGGTCTTGACCATTTCTCTGAAGCCGTTATCTTCCACCATTGATAGTGGCCTCATGTCAGTCACTATCATCTTGAGGACAGATAGTGTCAAATAAGCTGCTTGCTGTGGTGTGCATGGAGCTTTATTCCCAGTCAAGTAGCCAGTCATAGTGAGTTGTTTTTTTCTGAAATGAGACAGTATGCGTATGCATAATATAGCATATTTTAAAACTCAATGCATGCATTGTTTTAGTTTGTTGTATAGCATGCAATGTTGAATTCATGAATGCGAGCAAACACTCACTGGCTATCGCATTACATTAGTCATTTAGCTGACGCTTCGCCAGACCTCACAAGTGCGTCTCCTCCATACTAATACAAGTGACTATGAGCATACTCCGGTGCTGAAGGCATAGAATGCGAATAGCAGCAAGCTAAAAATACAATAGGTCATTAAGAGGGAGAATCTATTAGATAAACGATAAGAACTAACAGCCTACAGCTGTGCCAGTGAAACGAACGATCCTCACTTCAAAACGCAACGTAATATAATTACCCTGCTGAGGCTGAGCTGTCTTCATCCATCACTGTCACGTGCTTTCTTTTGAGGTGTTCTCGCATCACCGTTGTGCTCCCGTGCCATGAAAGGTCGGTTTTGCATATGTTGCAGCAAACACATTTTTCTGGAGCTTTTAAAGTGAAGTGCTCCCACACCTTGGACGTCTTCGTTCGAGTAGTTTTCTCCGCCATGATTTAAATGGAGCCGGGTCGAAAACTCCGGTACTTACACCGCCGCGACACACCTGGCACTGATTGAGATGAGATCACTTCTTCTTCAGGGCAGGCTACGCAGTACGCAGGCTAATGTCGCGCAGCTGCTGCCTCTCTGTTGGACTCCGCTACTGCACGTTACTCACGAGACAGCTCCGCAAGACACAGGAAGTAGGTTTGAATGAATGAATGAATGGTCTTTATTGTCATTGCTATAGTACAGGTACCAAACAAGTTGAAACAACGACATTTGGGAGCAATGGCTCCCCTGGTGCTAGGAAAAAGAAAAAAAAAACGAAAAACGAAAAAAAAAAAAAAAAAAAATTCTGTTATGGAACAAGACCCAACGAATCGATAATGGAATTCGTTGCCAACGAATTTCATTATCGATTATTATCGATTTAATCGATTCGTTGTTGCAGCCCTAGTCCCAATGACAAGTCAGTCCTGAAGGAGGAGGAGGCAGCAAGCAGCTGAGGCGTTCAGAGCTACTACAGCAGACGCTGATAGCTTGCTACATTACATTAACATTACATTTTGGGTGTTAAGCAGATGCCTTTATCCAAAGCAACTTACTTACTTACAAATAAATTTGTCTAAGTAAGTGAATCATCTATCCATCAGTCATCATAAGATGAGTAACCTATGCTAGGACCAGGGTCCATTGGCAGTTACAATGCTCAAAGCATTCTTTTTATTTAAAAAAAAAAGATATATATTTATAGTAAACTGTACAGGGGGGGGGGGCTAGTGGGGATGAGAAAGTCTTTAGGAGGGACAGTTAAGATGTAGCCTGAAGAGATGGGTCTTCAATCTACGGCGGAAGATAGGGAGTGACTCTTGCAAGTAGGGAGGGGCTGTTCCCTTTGCTGCCCGGTAGGCGAGCGCCAGGGTCTTGTATCTGAGCTGCTTCTGGGAGCCAGTGAAGGGTGCGAAGGAGGGGGGAGGGGGGTGACATGGGAGAATTTTGGGGAGATTGAACACACATTTGGGGAGATTGAACATTAGCTGGCAAGCACAACATTCCCTTATTTCTATCCCTTATTGCCTATCATGGCCCCTCCGTTTTATTTATAGTGCAGATAAAGTGACAGTCAAGCCAATGGCCTGGCTCACAAAACCTCTGACGAGAGGAGAAGAAGGATGAGACACACCATAGGCTTTAATCTGAGATGTTTCTTTTCAAGTAGGCAGGCATTTTGTATTGGATTTATGTTCTTGCGATTGAAGTATGCTATCAAAGGGAGTAGCAAATTAGTTGTAATTTAGAATGGAATTAGTTTTGTTAATCAAACTGGGAAGGAAAAGAAAAAGAAAACTATGCTGATGACGCACTGTACAAAGAAAATATCACTATCAATTTCAATTCAAAATGGTGAATTCTCTCTGACATCGATACTGCGCAGTAAACCGTACCAGACAGTATCAGTAAATTGCTGCAATTCATATAATCTGTTCATTAGAGATATTAACATTATAAGAGACATCATGAGAGTTTATAATTCACTAAGGAGAATACACTGAGAAAAGCATATGCAAAGCATGTGCAAGACATTAAGTCCATTCTGAATTAGATCTGTAATTAAACTCACTCTAAGACATTATACATTCAGCTTTCAGGAGAAGACGCTAGTAGCAGCATCTCTTTCCAAGGCTGTGTCATCAGAACATAGATGACCTTACAAGAAAATGACTTTATTTATTTAACTGTTTATGTTAATCATTTCCTGAGAAGGAAACAGCTTCCAAATTGTTTTTTTATTTTTTTTATTTCACCTTTATTTAACCAGACAGGCCAAAAAGAACGAATAAAAGCAAATATAATGTCAAGAAGTTGATATTGAGTGAGAAGAAATGCCTCGAAGGTCAAAACAACAGCTTGAGTGTTGTTCAAGAACCAAAAAGATCACCCGTAAGGTTAAACTGTACTTCAGAATCAGTGGTAGAGAGATGTGAAGGAGGTTTACATGCAGAGACGTTCAAATAAATAGCTCTTTGTGGCGCCGCGAAAAAAGGGGAACTCATCTCTCCCACTTAAGAAGGAACCGTTCACCCCGCCCAACCAGGAGGAGAGGTTGTTAGATCCACAGCGGTGGAGAGAGAGAGAGACTCTGATGTGAGGGACATTCAAATAAATACGAGCTCTTTGTCCTGACAGCAAAAGGGGACTCATCTCTCTCTCACCTAACAAGGAAGCGGCGTTCACCCCACCCAACCCAGACCCGAACCGAAGAGGAGAGGCCGTTAAATCAACACAACAGAGTCCCCTGCGGCAGTTTGGGAAACCGTAATGCAGGTCGGTCGGTGTTATGAATGGCTATCGTTGTGCGAAAAGAGCTTGTTGTTGTTCTTCCTTTGTTGTGAAGGATCAGGGTTGCGATGTCCACCGGCGGCGGCCTCTCCCTTCTCTCTCTTCAGAGGAAGGACATATTGCCTATTTAGTCTCTCACCTGGGCTAGGGCCGGGCGGCCGGGGCCCTTGACACCTGCTAGATGTGTGCAGTTTAGACCCCTCTCTGTCAGCTAACGTATGGGCCCGTTGATGTGCTGTGACTGGGCCGCACTGATACTACCCAACACGCATTAAGGCCCAGCTGCTGGGCCTCATCTGTTTCTGTGTGTGCTCCGATAGCCACAGACAGACAGTAAACACAGTCTGCTCCGCAACCACCGCAACGCCCCCCCTGTTCCCCCCCCCGCATCTACATTCTCCCTGCATCCAGCTGCCCATAACATCATCATCCCCGGCCTCTAACTAAAAGTGCCTTGTTTTAATTGAGTCCTAGAAGCCGTCTGGCAGGAGAGAAAAAGTTGAATCATCGGGGTAATTACGTACGTTTCCCCTCCAGGCTAAATCGTTGTTGCATCCAGTTAAGAGTCTGGGTGTAGATCACGGTAAAAAAGCACAAGAGATTAAATATTAACGATGAAATGCATGACATGTACTCGCAAAGATATGCGATTGCTGACGACGAAAGGTCAACATTTTCAATTGTCATGAAACAGAACACACGATGAGCTACACGGGCCTTCGAGTGTGACCATCACACATCAAGTCGTTAGTTATTAAGAAGCATCAAATTCCCCATATTTTCCAGTCGGATCCTACTTCTATCACCGCGATCGCAGCGATGATTACAGTTGCCCTTTGAAAAGCCGAGATGAAGAGAGACTCTTTTGCCCTGTGGAGAAAGATGAGGGAGACGCCCTTTTCAAAGTTGGAGCCCCTGAACCTGTGAAAGGTCCGACGCCTCTGCTCGCATGAATAATCACCACCTCCCTCCCCTGTAATGTGCTTTGGATGATGTATCGGGTCACATTTATTACTGCTGCTACCACCTGGCTGGGAGCAGCAAGACTGCCATTAAGACCCGGTCTGCATCCAGCGTTTCTGCACACGTCGGACTAATTGGCACACGTTGGAACCACATCCTGTCGTTTTTTTAAAAATGTTTTTATCTTTTTAGAGTAGTATTGCTTTAGTTCATACACTATGGTAATTAATACCACATTTTACATTATATCACGCTATTGAATGCCTCGCCAAAAGCTCCAAACACAATTTAATATTGTTACAGAGGTGAAACATTTCATCTTGCCACTTTTTAATATATATAGGACTGAATATGCACTGGACTCACTGTAAAAACTCTGCACTGCACTTTATATATATATATGTCTGTCCTGTGTTGTCCATGTTTTTTGCATTTGTTTTTGTATACACGTGAAAAAAGTATAAACGCACTTACTGTAATGCCGAAGCAAATTCCTATATGTGTATGCATAATGGCAATAAACGTTATCTGAATCTGAATCTGAATCTGAATATATATATTATTTTTTTTACTCTGATGACTTTACTCAATGCATAACCTCATTGTATGTGTAAGGCAAAGTTGAGAGCCGCTGTCTCATATCTGCACTGGGAGGGACGTAGCCCTACGTACTGTGCCATGCTTGTCGTCACAACTGAAGATTACCACTCCTGGATGCCAGCGTTCTCATTTAAATAGCAATATGGGATTAGACCAGGCCAGGCTGTGAAGTCGTCTAAAGGCTGGGATTAAAGCACCATTACATTACTTCATTTATCTGCCAAATGACTTCTAAGGCAAGTCAGCGCCCAGCAGCATTCAGACCAACATGTCAAATCACTGACTTAAGAGTCATTTAGTATAATGGACGCCGTTTGTCAAATGTGATATCAGCAATCAATACAGTTTTCATCAATGGTCCTGCTTAAACTGCTTTCCATTTGGAGAGCTTGGATGGAAATTGATTTTAGATTTAGAGTGTTTTTTTAGGAGAAATAACATTTAAGAAAAACACTATACTTACAAAACACATTAATCTACCTTCAATGGCAAGTTTCAGGATTGCTCAGCATTAGCCCCCCCCCCCCTCCTCCCCCCTTTCCTCTCCCGTCCTCTTCAGGGGCTGGCTCTGGTTATCATCTAAGTGCAGGTATGTCTACAGCAGGTGAAGGTCAGAATAGTTAAGCTAAAGGCCACTATGTGAATGCAGTCGACTATCACTGTGATTCAGACTCTCTTGTGGATGCAGTCGACTATCGCTGTGATTCAGACTCTCTTGTGGATGCAGTCGACTATCACTGTGATTCAGACTCTCTTGTGGATGCAGTCGACTATCGCTGTGATATTCAGACTCTCTTGTGGATGCAGTCGACTATCACTGTGATTCAGACTCTCTTGTGGATGCAGTCGACTATCGCTGTGATATTCAGACTCTCTTGTGGATGCAGTCGACTATCGCTGTGATTCAGACTCTCTTGTGGATGCAGTCGACTATCACTGTGATTCAGACTCTCTTGTGGATGCAGTCGACTATCGCTGTGATTCAGACTCTCTTGTGGATGCAGTCGACTATCGCTGTGATTCAGACTCTCTTGTGGATGCAGTCGACTATCACTGTGATTCAGACTCTCTTGACACCTTGGTAGCAGTGCATTTAAAACTATGTAACCATGAACGTCAAACGTCGCGAAGAATCACACCTGCGTGAGAGAGCAGAGGTCCAGGTGAACAGAGGTCTTATTCAGTTGGATATTCAGTTAGCACTGTATTGTTTCGCAGCAAAGCCATGATGTGTCTAAAAGACCTATTTTGAGGTATTTTGAGCAAAGTAAAGGGAGGCTTTTCTCTCCTGAGGAGTACAATACTTCTAAACTTCAGAGGAGCATCAATGAAGAACACTTAAGTGGACGTAGAGAAAATTACTGAGAGAGAGTACCCAAAAAAAGGAAATGAAACAGTCTGAAAGAACAAGGAGATATCCACTCACCAGCCACTTTATTAGGTACACCTTTTCAACTGCACCTTAACGCAAATATCTAATCAGCCAATCATGTGGCAGCAACTCAATGCATTTAGGCATGTAGACATGGTCAAGATGATCTGCTGAAGTTCAAACCAAGCGTCAGAATGGGACAGAAAGGTGATTTTATTTTTTCTGAGTGGGGCAGTCCCACTCATATTTTTCATTTTTATTGATAGATACAGTGGAGAATTAGACAGGAAGGATGGGTGAGAGAGAGAGAGGAGGGATGACATGCAGGACATGTCCCCGGCCGGATTCGAACCGGGGACCCTGCGGTTACGTGGTCGACGCTTAACCCGCTACGCCACCTAAGCGCCCCCAGAAAGGTGATTTAAGTGACTTTGAACGTGGCATAAACTGTGAAAATGAGCAATCTTTGATGTTGCCTGAATAGTTTGACAGTTAATGCTTCAATTAGAGTCCTCGTAACGCAATGCTAACAACTCGAAGCCGATTCTCTCATTGCATAACCTTGTATACATGTCAAGCACTGCTTCGGAGATGGAAGGCGTCTGTAATTGCACTGCTCTGACATGTCAGAGAAACGCAACCGAGAGATCAAATGCCGCTGGAACGCAGCAGCCTCATATTCCTCGCCCATACAGTGAAACATCCTTACATGCTGTACAGGAGCTTCTCTGATCTCCACTTAGATGGAATATGTCTAATTTGTTTGATTCTGATAAGGGAATCTATGGCGTCGTGGTTCGCAATGCTAACCTACCTTGTAGTGGCTTTTCCCGGTGAAAACATGATATCGGCCTGTGTTGTGGCAGGATTTTGAAGGGTAAGGTCTTTCATTAATCGTGCATAAATATGTGACCAATCGCAACATAACCCGAAACATAGGGGGAAAGTGTCCAACAGCAGTGATTAAGGTATGAATTCCTTGCCTTGGGAATTTGGTGTTTGACTGTGGTTGTGCTGAGAGGAATAGATAAAGATCGAGACTATGAGCTCTCCTTGTGGTGTGTGTGAGTGTGTGTGTGTGTGTGTGTGTGTGTGTGTGTGTGTGTGTGTGTGTGTGTGTGTGTGTTTGTGTGTGAATGCCCTTGTTATGGAAATCTGTTTGTGGTTACAGCGCTTGAAATGATAATGCCCCTTGTGTTGATTGCTCTTCAGCAGTGTTGGGATGTACTACTGTTTTGTGTCAGCAGGTGTGTGTATGTGGTTTGTGTGGTGTGTGGTGTGTGGGTGTGTGTGCGAGAGAGTGAGAGAGAGAGAGCGAGAGACAGAGAGCGAGACAGGAGACTAATGAGGGGGGGGGGGAGTCAACCAACCCACTGTAACTATCGAAAACAATCATTTTGTAGTCATAGCAAAAACTGTGAACAACAAACAAATAATATGCCATAGAATACCAACGTCTAAGAGCGTCAAGCATCAAGCAGTTCTTTGTAATTGGAAATATTCGAAGAAGATGATAAACATACCCTGTGCTTCACTCAGAGAATCTCAGCTTGCCACTCAGCAGGAAGCCTCGGGACTGTGCCCTGGAGGTAGACAAACTTTTGGGAAGTTCAGCTTTGATAATCACATTTCCAATTCAGTCAGCCGGCAAATAGCAAACGACCTCAAGAAAAGTTCTGTTGATGATTGCGAGGCCTGCAAAAATCAATGACGGCAAACAGGAGGAAAAAAAAAGTTTTATATAACTGTTTTTTTTCTGATCGTATGTAGGCTGTAAAGTCAAGACATCTGAAGCCTTGTCAGAGTCTCTGCTCATCTCAAACATTTATGCGGCTCTTTTGGGCTTTAACATTTTCAGATGTCACACCTTATTGAGTCGGCTGCCCCCAGGCTACTTGTTAGCGGGCTAGCATGGAGCCGAGCCAAAGCCTGGCTGGGGGGAATCAGAGAAAACATCTGGCTCTTACGACCACACATAAAGCCCCTCGACAGCCCTGCTTCAACAAATATAGACAGTAAATCAGTACTCTTGAGGTATTCAATCTATACATCAGTACTCTTGAGGTATTCAATCTATAAATCAGTAGTCTTGAGGTGTTCAATCATCCTAACAGAGAGACCAGGGGAATTCAGAGAAAGCACAAAGAGCACAGACGTACAGTACAGCACTATACTTTCTTTTGTATCATTTCAATTTTGAAATAAATTATCTGGTCTCTGGCATAGCTAGTGTGTGTGTGTGTGTGTGTGTGTGTGTGTGTGTGTGTGTGTGTGTGTGTGTGCTTGTGTGTGTTGTGTTAGCGTGTGCATTTGTGTGGTTGTGTTTGTGCGTGCGAGCATGTGTGTGTGTGTGTGTGTGTGTTTGTGTGTGTGTGTGTGTGTTCTGTATGTTTGTGTGGGAGAGAGAGAGAGAGAGAGAGAGAGAGAGAGAGAGAGGCTTCCTCTCCTGAGCAGCTTAAGTGAAAGTGATAAGCAGTGGGAGCGGGCTTCGCTTCTCCACAGACTGTTTCCAACCATCACAGGGGAATTCATTGCTCTTTCCAACTGTCAAGGAGGGAAGAGAAGGGGGGAAAGTGTATTTAAAGGATTCTCAGAGCCCTTAATGCTATTTATTACATCTCCCAGGCCGCGGCGAGGAGTGGCTGCGTGTAATTGCAGCCATAGATCTTTTGGCTTGGAGACAACCAATCAAGATGGATCCCTCTTCCCTCTGCTGGGACTGGAGCGGCGTGAGTGAATCCCGGTGACTTAGGGACGGGACATTATTTAACATGGGCACAGAATGACGTTAAGGAGCATTAGGTTCAAGGGTTGTTAAAGCACTTGTCACACTTCGAAGGCATCCGTCTGCACGACGTTGGGCTTCAATCAATAGATAAGTAATCGGCTCCAATGAGAACCAGCACGGAGCATTACTCACTCTCTCCCCTGGCCCGAAAAAAGGCCCACCGCCCAGGGAGAGGAGCAGAGGAACAGTGGGGGGAGACCTGGTTCCTCATGGGAGGATTTATCTACCGGCTGAGCACGACGCGATCGACAGGCCGGGACTTCTATTGGCAACAATACGACAGAGAGAGCGCGCCGCTTTCAATGTGTTGAAACCCTGTGATGGTTTTCTCCTTCATTCAGCTCCAAATCCATGGTGCCAAAACACCACCACAACTGTTCCATCTAGTCTTTTGCTGCGCTGTATAAAACATATATTTCACACATACAGTGACACAATCTGGGCTCTGTGCAGAGTAAACGATGGGGCTCTCAGGTAAAAAAAACGCAGAAAAGATACACCGTCTCCGTCTTCAAACGGCGCGCCTTGTGTGCCAGTGTCACATTGCTAGATGTTTGAACAGGCCCCTTTTTAAGAGGTGATGGCCCACGCTTCATTAGAGGAAAAAAAAAACAATACTTTGATATGAACTTATCAATCAAAGCCGAACAAGAGCAGTGTCTCGGGGAGGTGCACTATAATGGTTTGCTAATGTGCTTTACCGCATGAGAATCCAATCAGCCTTGACAGGCCCTGCATACTAACATTCCCCTCTAGACATAGTACAACCACAGGTTAGCCTCATCTTACTATGTAGATGCCAAGGTCGTTTTAAATCCAGCCAAATCCTACAGCAAATCAATGAATTATGCCTTTACCAATAGCTCGCTCATGAACGAAACCTTCAAGCTCGCACGAATGCAACCTTAAAAACGTGCAGCACTGATTTAAAATATCAGTGGCCATAGATTTATTAGCATGCCACTCTCTGCAGATAACGTTTTCTGTCCCCCTTTTTAGTGAGAAATAGTGCCCTTCAAAAAAACATTTGAGGTATAATAGCGTGTATCATGTCATAAATCATTTCGGTTCCGTGATGGGGCTGGGGTTTCCCGCCGTGATTTCCCGGAACGAACACGGATTACACCGCGGTCGGGGGATGATATACACAATTTACTTCCAGCACAACAAATACATGCTGGAGTTTCTCTCTCTCTCTCTCTCTCCAAGAAAATGGAATATTTAATTTCTCATTTAAGTGGATTACCGAGCACCATGTAAAAAGTCTCTCAATTATTCATGACAAGGATGAGGGGGGACATTACTGTTACTGCAAAACAAGTCTCAATCGCTTTTTGCCTTAAGTGTTTATGTGTCGAGAAAAACACTTAAAAAGTTTAGTTGATCAGCTACAAGTGACTAATTGTGAGTCTGTAGACCGGTGTAGAAGTGGGGGCAGCATTTCTCACGCCACGGTTCGTGATTTTTTACACTTCGTGATCTTAGAATGATAAGGTTCTATCTCCGTTTAGGGCAGTTCAGAGATATCGAGCGTCAAAGTTGTTACATTCCATTATGTTTTGTGAGATGGAACCTTTGTATTTTATGAATTACTAACTCAAAAATTTCAACATTTTAAAAATAACACCACACAGGCATTAATAAACACCTAATGGATCAGATTATGTAAAAAAAACTAAATTTCGACAAGAATTTCGATTGAACCTTATCATTCTAAACTCACGACTTGTAGTCGACTGGAACACATTTCATAACAAAACAGTTTTGTTTATATTCTGAAGTTTGTGACGTATAGACCTTCATAGAGTATAACACCGTTCAGAAGGTATGCAGGGACACAGTTCTTATGATGACTGGAAACTAGCCAAGACACATTGAGTTACAGGACATCATATCTGCCTAAGTGAAGATGAACACAGGCTGCAGGATCAGTAGAACTACTCTGTCCACTGCTGGTATATAAGCCCAGCTAACGTAATTAATTAACATGATAACAACCAATTTCATCTAAACCAAACCAAAGTAAAAGAGTCACTATCATATCATAAGATTAACTCCAAAAGGTCATCGGCTTGTTATGAGAACATCCTTCTATGTTAACTGGATTGAACTGACATTTTGTCCCCCCCAAAAAACAAAAAAACATAAGCACTTAAAGGCCTCAACAAAACATAAACAACGTCTCATTTAAGTGGTCTATTTTCAGTCTAATGCCTTTCCTAGCTCAGGAATAAAATAGAAATAAATAAATAAAAAACTCTACACAAATGGATTAGTCCTCTTGAGGTAACAATCAGAGTCTCAAATTGCAATCTGCCCCTGCCCTATTTGCCCATTCAGTAGAAAAGCATCATTCTTTGGGTGACAGAGGATATTGATTCGCAGACAGGCCTGCTCTAAATACGGGCCCCTTGTGATGGGGCCGGGTACAAAGGCTGTCCTCTGGATAAGCACACTGGAGCGTTCAGTAATATCTCCACGAGACGCTCTCTTACCCATTTAAACGTTTTTAGGAGGCGAGCACGGCCAGATGATACTCAGAGGGCTTTTTATGTCAAGCCTTGGAGAGAAAAAAATAGAATAAAATAGAAGCTGAAAGAGATGCTTAGACTAGGAGCTGCAGCAAGGCCCTGCGACGACTTCACCTCAATGATCCGCCACCCCCGTCCCGCGCCCTCCCCCGTTCAGTTAATAAGGCCCACCTTGGGTCTTATTTCCATACATCGGTGAGATTCGATTACTCGCCATTTTCCAGCTCATTAATGAGGAGTTATGCCGCATTTGTAATGAATGTGTCCAGGTTGAAACGTGATCGAGTTTCCGGCTCCGCTGAGTGCTTTTAGATGATTGCTTTCACCTCTGTGGTTGGTTTTACTGGTGCGGCTGGGGGAGCAACTGAGCTAGAAAAGGAGAACAAATGTGAATTCTCATACATGAACCTGATTATTTCGGTAATGCTATACGAAAAAAGAAAAACCCCCCAAAGAGAAAAAATATATAAAATGTATAATTTTGAGGGAATCGTGAGTCGCGACGCTGTTTCTTTCATGTGATGGTATTTTTTTTGATTGATAATTTAAAGGGACATGCAACCTTACAGAATGAATGGAATGAATACCGCATCAAAAAGCCTTTATTGAGTTGGCTTGCACACCGAGGAGTTTCATCAAACATGCCTTCATAAAGTTATAATGTTTTTGAAACATCTGACACAACATTGAGGGAGTGCTAGTGTTCATCTTTTCTGAACTAGGGGAAAGCTCCAGACTCAATTTCTTCCAAATTAAGAATTCTCCCCTTGCATAATGGTTCTTGATGTTGCATCAGATCGCAACAAGAGCCCTAAACAGCCCAAACAGCCCAAACAGCCAAACATTCAGAACCTTTCAAGCTGAATCTGTCTGCATTCATTCTCTGCAGATGGGTGTCGAATCATGTCATCAAAACATTCACAAGACGCCGGGTAGCATTCTGACATCCATTGACAGTCCGGATGTATTTGTCCACCATTCAGAGTTCATTGTGTCATCACGTCAGGGAACAACCAGGGCCGACGGTTTCTGATTTTGACTTCAATCTTGACAAAAGGATTTTTTTAAACTCCTGAAATTAGACAAAAGAAATCTGTCTTTCATATGACGGATTCATAATCTCTGGAAAGCACATTCATCATTCATACAAAAGATCTGCCAGGGAGGAACCTTTCAGGATTACTTAGGTCGGAAATATGGAATATTTATCTGTCGAGAATTATATGGAGCACCTTCCAGTACTGCTGCACTGACAATCCAGACATTTATTATTAAAAGAAGCACAAACACTGCAAGGGGCCTCACAATCACTTAATATCTGGAACAGGAAGTGTGCATATATTTGCCTCCGTTCTATGTAATAAAACGATTTTCTTGTAAAAGCGGACATGACACCCCCCCCCCCCGCCTCTCCCGTTTGGTGGGTACTTTGAACACTCATTTGCTGTACAACTTTAATTCCACAAATGGACTCGACGCCGTCGTGTTTACACAGAGAAGTCTAAGTAATGAACGCTCAAAAGCGCAGAGTTTCCTCCGGATGACAAAAAAGCTGGAGAAAAAAAACCCAGCCGATAAAGTGACATGTAGAATCTGCATGAAGGGGCTTAATATGGCTTGCTGTTGCCGTGACAGCGGTTTTGTTGTTACTGATGTGTATTTCTTTGTGTTACTCCACAGTTCATCCCTGCCCCTGCACATGTGTCACGTTGCGAAAGGAATAACTAAACGACATCTCTGCCGATAATGATAATGAGCTGGATTTGAAAATAGGTCAAGAATGTACAGTAGGGACTAGGTCTGTTCCTGTTATACTTAACCCTGACACTGTCATCTTCCCCTGCCTATTCCCTCAGCCTGCTATACTCAGAAAAGCTCTCTCTCTCTCTCTCTCTCTGTCTCTCTCTCTCTCTGTCCTTCTCTCTCCGTATCTCCATTGTGAGCTTACTGCTCTCTCTCTTTCTCTCTGTCTCTCTCTCTGTCTGTCTGTCTGTCTGTCTCTCTCTGTCTCTCTCTCTCTGTCTGTCTCTCTTTCTCTCTGTCTTTCTCTCTCCGTATCTCTGTTGTGAGCTTACTGCTAGTACCAGAGACATCATTTTGTCCTCGTCTTATGAAAGGAGTCATCAGCAGTGAACATCACTGTGAGTAAATATGTCAAATGCCTGCGTGGCAGGCAGCCCCCCCTGAAAGTAATGGGCGATTCTATTAAGACTGACACATATTCCTCCACTAGTTTCTCACTTTTAAAAGCCCAGTGAGCGTGGGCCGAGCCGGTGTGAAGAATTTCTGAGTTGGGGTGGGGGGGGGGGGGGTGGAGCGGGGGGGGGGCGATGAGGTGGTGAAGAAGAAGTGTTGGCATTCCGCATGCAAATGTGTGGAATTCTACAGAGCAGGAGGGCGCATTAGCAGCTCTCCCTGCTGGGAGAATGGATGGGTGAGGGAGGAGAGAGAGAGAGATGGAGAGAGAGAGAGCGGGAGAGAGAGAGAGAGAGAAGGCTCTGTGAGGGTGGGGTGGAAAGTGACCTCTGAGAGGAGGAGAGGAGAGGTAGGGGAGGAAGAAGAGTGGCAGGGTGGCCCACTGGGACTAGCAGAGAGAAGGATCCAGAGATGGGTCACTCTTCCCTGGAGGGAACAGCTGGGAACATTCTGCCCCAGGGAGAAGGGTCACAGTTGGAAGCTCCTAGTCTTATAATCTAAAACCTAGATCTCCCCTCCCTCCCTCCCTCCCTCCCTCCCTCCCTCCTTCCTTCCCTCCCTCTCTCTCTGCCTCCACCCTGCTCAGGTCTGCAATAACACAGCCAATTAAGAAGCCCCAGAGAGGGCTGCTAGTAGAGTCTCGCAGTCGCCTCTCGCTGACTTGGCAACCAGAATAACAGCTCAGGAGAGTACCTTTCAGTTGAGCGGAGAGAAAGAAAGCCAGCAAATTACCCAGCGCACAATCTCCCCAACCTCTACTGTACTGTTATCTCAGCCAGCGTTGATGCTGATGGGAATCTCAAAGCGCTCCTTATGGTTTCCCAGGTGCATGCGAATCCAACACGCAGAAAAAGTACTATTCATATATCGTACTGTATGTAGTCTGTAAAGCAATAGGTGCTATACATAAGGGAGTAGTGTGCTACTGGTGTTACTAGCTAGTCTAGTAGAAGGTGCAACGGCGGTCCACCAGACCACAAGAGGGAAGGATGTAAGTAGATGGCATCTTCACCCTAGATTGAGGTTCCGTGCGCTGTCAGTGCCGCTTTCTCCCTCAGACCATGGCAACAGGCCGCCCTCAAGTAGAAACGAAACACATTCTTGTCACATATGTGATGCGGTCTGGTGAAAAGGTCCGCGTGTCGTCAATTCTCAAGTCTCGCAAACGACCAAAAAGGTCTTCCATTTTTGGGCATATATTAAGAAAGTTGAAGTGTTGAAGAGCCCGCTCGATATAACAAACAACAGTTTTGGGATCACTAAATACTTATAACTCGTGAATTGGATTAACTGTATCGTCTGCCGTAGGCTACTGTGTAAGTGATACATGACTTGTAAACCAGCTTACGTTTTAGGACGTGTTCAAAAGCAAGGACTGTGTGATCATCTAATTATGTGTTTTTAGCATGTTGATGTTCTATCAGCATTTTGTGATGTGCTAAACAATCAGTCATAGCGATGTTCCTTTAACCTACTAGCTACTAGCAACTGTTTTGCGTACATGTTTTGATACAGAGTGAGTTTCTCCGGTGTTTGGTTTGAGGTCTACCAACATTCAAATAAGCATTCTTCTTCAACAATTTCTTCTTCTTTTTTTATGACCTTGCCCTACATGAGAGCTTTTTCACCAGACCCTGTCACATATGTCATCCAGCACAAGTCACCATTCTCCCCTGTATCTCCCCTTGCTCTCGTTCCAGCAATTAATTTCCATTTCTTTCTTCGTTTAAGAGAACACAGCTTAAGACTAAAAGAACTGAAAATCTCTCTATTGTTGGGCAGGTTGCTACAGGAGCCTGTGTTCCTCCGTAGCTGTCATCCTGTAGATTTGAAATCCCTCCCGATCGATCGCACTAAAAGCTCTAATCTGATTGTTAAAAGAGCTGATTTGACAAAGCTGTTATCACACTGATTTAAGCAGCAATCAATAGTGCATTATGGGTCTTTCTCTCCTTCCAGGGTAGATGCAAGTTTTCCAAGGGCATGTGTGTTACTGTAAGGTTATTCACTCCGACAACCTTGCTCCCTGTATCCACACACACACACGCACGCACGCACGCACGCACACACACACACACACACACACACACACACACACACACACACACACACACACACACACACACACACACACACACACACACTATATTCAGTTTATCTACTTGATCTCGGAAAACACCGTTTACATCCAGAGACAAAGACAATCTAATGACAATGCATACATTACCGCTGAAGTGTGGAAATAGAAAACCATTCCATGTCATCTTCTTGTTGATGTTCTGCCGACAAACATTAACCGGGAATACACTGAAACAGACTTCAACCGCCTATCTCTCTTGTGTGGTTGTACTTTGAGGGTTTGTGCAATGATCCGTAAAAAGGCCTGTGTAGTTCCACTGATGCACGGGATTATTTCTTAGAGAGGAAGGAGAGATTGTGTGTAGAGATAGATATTTATTTTTCCGCTCATTTTCATCTTTTCATACATCTCGGCATTCATAACATTTCGGAATTCACATTCAATCGATTGCCAGCAGCTGAAGACACTCTCGGAGACAACGCACCGCAGACGGCGACATTGAAAAAGCAGGAAACACTTCATGGTGGATGGATGTCGAGCGGTTAGGGAGGAGAGGACGCAAACACAAAAGCCATATGAGCAATCTGTGTTCGTCGACACAAAACTAGATCAGGGCAAAGCAGGAGCACAACACAATAATCAAGACCCCCCCCCCCCCCGCTCAATCCCCCCAGAGCTAAACTGTGTTTGTTAGTAGCAGCCGCACGAAATAAACGAAAATACATACGGTCGCTATGACGTTAGCGTCTTAGGAGCAGCCGTAGCCCGAGCAGGGATGGAGCGACGCGTCAGGCTCCTGCCGCACGCTCGCCTGGGCAGTGATGGCCAATTAGGGCCCTCTCTGATGAGCTATACACAGGCCCGGGCAATAATTAGGAGGCTAGGAGAGGCCGCTTATTACCGCCGTAGAGCAGTTCTATCATTGTTCTGTGGGAAGCTAGCTCTGAAGCTTTAGGGCTCATAGCGAAGCCCCATTAGGAGAGTTGGCTTATTGTACCTCATATCTTGAAGAGGGATTGAGTTTATTGTGCTTTAATGGTGTTACTGCTACTACAGTTTTATCTCCTGCACATACTGTAGGCTACAGTACATTTCTTTCCACCCGGTTGGTTATCTGGGGAGATATACAGTATCTTGTCAATAGGAGGCGGATAAACAATGTATGAGGTGACACATAGTGATGCATCAGAAGTGATTTTGTCAGTTGACGGACAGGCCGCAGCCTGGGGTATCGATTCGGTCCAGGTTCCAGCATGTAGTATTGCTGTATGGGGATCCAATCACGTTCAAACTGACTTTTAGAGTACACAGAAACCGACAGGGCTCGTTTTAAGATGGCCGGGTCTGATAATTTAAAGTAGAACCGTGAAGGAGACGACAGGTGATTAATGAGGGAGAGTATCTTCTCAATCTGAGGCGTACTATTAAGGAGGACTGTGAGGAATCCATCTTATGTAGGGCTTGACTGAACGGAGGCTGCAGTGCTTTAAAAGAAATATCCCCCAAATGATATTCTGTGCTTTCTACCCTTCCGAAATCCGAAAAATATCACAGCGACATAGCACAAGACCTGTTGATGAAAAGCTGTCAGCACATGCTCTGAGTGATAATGTACTGAGGAAAAACTCAGCTGTCAAGAGTTTTTTTTTAATCAGCAACCACATCATTCTCATCACCAGTGAGAGCATAGAAAAACCCACATACAGTAGTAGCTCTACCGTTCAGATATCAGATGGCACATCGGCATTAATAATTGCACACAAAGAACCTGAAGTGAAATAAATGTGAGTCATTTATAAGTGCTTGCTTTTCGACGCTTTGCAAGCGAGTCTATTTACATAGTTGTTTTTTTATGGCACCGTGGTGGGCAAAGATGAAATATAATACATAAAAAAGATAAGGAGTGAGGTAATAGTAGTAGTGGCATATCCGCCATTCATAACATCGCACAACCCCATCTGGTGAAGGCTGTCAGACTGCCTTTGGGGAGGGGTTTTTCTCTACCCCGCTCACTCCAACCAACCAACGCCCTTATTTGGTAAACTACCTTGTCTCAGTGGCTCCAAACAGGAGGGCTGCTGCAGCTAAATGAATTTGATATGGAGGGGAGCTTCATTAAGCCTGTTCTGAGGCCTGCTGATTTCCCACTCACATGGCAGCTCTCCTTGTCAGCCTGCCCCCCACCCCCCCACCCCACTCCCTCGCCCCCCCCCCCCCCTTCGCCTCCATATTCTCCAGATCCCCCGGTTAGCACCCAGAGGCAGGTGGCACTAAGTACGAACCATATGGCAGCCGCCGGAGAAATAACAGTGAAGGATTGGCTCTGCACCAATCAGGCTGCGGGGCCCGCGCGGCGGCGGAGATCAATGATGGCCACTTATCGCCTCAGGATGAGAGGTGTGTGGACAAAAGTGACTCCCAGACGCAATTCACAGTGAAAAGTGTGTGTTGGAGGAGGAGGGGGGGGGGGGGGGAGGGGGGGTGCGGAGGGGGGGCGGGGGCGGGGGGGAAACTAGGCTTTAACAACTATCCTCTGCATTTACCCGCTATATAAAAACCCGTAGCCTTGGTTTTTATATAATCCTCTCAGAATTCATGAATTTCATAGATATGCAATATTGATTCTGCATCAACAGGCAAACCCGGGCCCTCGTATGGAAAGCAGCAGCAGAGACATCACAGGAATCACAGTAGGTTTAGCAGCGTAATACTAAACAGTGTTCTCACGGAGAGGCTGGCTGCTGCATCATGTGCAGCTTCCTGACACAAATGTGTGTTTGAGCACCTGAGTCGGGAACGAGGGTCCAGAGGTGCTGAGCAAGGTCAGGCCTTCGCCCTCTGTAGACATTTGTACGCTGAGGAGCTACGGCGCCACAGAAACAGCTCTCCGAGGCGTTTAAGTGGAGTAGCCCTTCGCTCTCATCCCCCCTTCCCCCTCTCTCTCTCTCACCCCCCCCCCTCCCTCTCATCCCTCCATCCATCCATCCTTCCTGTCCATCTCTACTGTCTCTATCCCAATAAAGCAGAAATGCCATAAAAAGAAAGTGTACTCTGAATCACCTCAAGCCTCTATGGTGGATATTGGATATTGAATATTGAAGACACAATAGTGCAGCCTGAATGTCATGGTAACCACTAATGCACAGTGAATTCATGTTCTCATGTATCTAGCTGTGCGCTGTGCGTAGATGCGTTTCATCCCAATTAACTAGTCTAAATATGTATCATAATATCGCATATTATGTGGTCCTCTGTCGCTCGGTTGGTAGAGCATGGCGCTAACAACGCTTAGGTTTGGGGTTCGATTCCCACTGGGACCATATATACTGAAACATGTATGCTCACACTCACTGCAATGTAAGTCGCTTTGGATAAATCGTTATACAGTAGCGTTAGCTAAAATGGCGTATACGTATTCCAACTGACCCCTTTTACTCTACACATCTACACATCTCTCCTGTGCCTCAGTTGGACTCTTCTAGAAGTTGTCAGTTGTGTTTGTTTACCTTTGAAGAACCAAGTGCTGGCAACCCCTGGCAACAACAACGGCTTCCTACACCAGTGTGTGCGCCAGGCGAGCTATTGCATCAGCGGTTACAAAGATAGCTTTAAGTCTCTTGCTGAGGATAAGCCTGAGAGAAAGAGAGAGAGAGTCTTCCTAAAAAACGAAAGAGCATCGTACAGTATGTCACAGCGGTTGTAGAGAGGCATGACTACACCGGCATTCTTCTGACAGGGACGTCACAACCGAAACATCTCCATGTCACCTACGTCTTTGGGATGCAGAGTTTCTTGTCTAGATTGTAATATGTATGTATGTATGCTGCAATTCGCCCTTCGCACCCACAACCTCCGGCTGATGTCTGTGTTCGACTAGGCAGCAGGCGTGTTCGATCACTGCCACGATTGGCGCTCTTTGCCCTAGAAATACATTGTTAATTCACTGTGTAGCCTAAGAATTATTTAACATAATATATGCAGTTTAGCTAACGCTTCTATCTAAAAGTGACTTACGTTGCAGTGAGTGCATACATTCTTCGGTATATACGGTCCCAGCGGGAATCGACCCCCACAAAATAAGCGTTGTAAGCTCCATGCTCGACAAACTGCGTCTCTCTCTCTCTCTCTCTCTCTCTCTCTCTCTCTCTCTCTCTCTCTCTCTCTCTCTCTCTCTCTCTCTCTCTCTCTCTCTCTCTCACTCACTTCCTGAAGCTGTGGTACTGGTACTATCAGAATCCTAGTGAAAAAGGCACACAACCCTTAGGTGTTCACGAGGGTTGGCGATGAGATAAACGCTAGCGGCAGCAGAGACACCATGAGAACCCGCGGTAAACACACCTCGCGCCACCGTAACGCTGGCGCCGCTCCGACACCCAATCAACCGGAACCGCCGTGCCAACACAACCAGGATGATTACCGTGCACCTCAAAGCATAATCACGAGGCTGCTCACCCTCTTTCATCCAGAGATTTTTTTGGGGGGGGGAGAAGGCAGAACGCTACAGTTGATAGTGTGTAATGTTCCCCCTCTCGACGGCGTTCTTCACCTTCCCCCCTTTTCTCCTCCACACAGCTCCAATTGTTCGACTGCTCCGCATGCAGATGTTGCAGCTACCCCTCCCCCCCCCCCCCCCCCCCGCGGTCGCAGGGGGGTCGTTCGCCGCGCACCTGCACTCAGCCAGCATGCGGAGGGCATGACGAGGCACAGGATGTGCGCCCCGGGTGCCGGTGCCTTTTAGATTTACATTCCATTAGGCTGCTTGATTGAGTCCACCTGCCCTGTGCGCCGGTCCGCCCAGCAGTAGCCCCTGCCCCGGCCATCTGTAGGGGCACAGATTGGGCCCATTGACTGAAACCAGAAATGATGAACAAGGGCGGATACGCCAGTGTTCACTGATTCTTTGTGCCTCTCTTTCACACTCTCTCTTGGTCTCTCTCTCTCTCTTTCTGTCTTTCCTACTCTGCCACTTTCCTATTCGCTCTCTCTCTCTCTCTGACTCACTTTGACTCCCTCTCCTCCTCTCTCTTTCTCTTCTTTCTTTCTCCCTCCTCTCTTTCTCTCTCCCCCTCTCCTCACAATGTCTCACTTTCACTCTCAGTCTCGTTACCTCCATCTTTCTCTCCCGGCGCGTTGTGCATTTGTCTTCTGCTAAGCTGTGAGTAAGTCGCTATAATCAGCAACTGACAGAACCAGAATACTCATAGAGCTATATTGATACTTTATTTTTAGTTATGAAACTAAATGTAGCACGGATGCACAGTGTGTGTGTGTGTGTGTGTGTGTGTGTGTGTGTGTGTGTGTGTGTGTGTGTATGTGTGTGTGTGTGTGTATTTGTGTGCGTGCTTGCGTGAGTGTGTGTGTGTGTGTGTGTCTGTGACAATGACATACAAGAGAGAATACACCGATTTCTGGCACACTGTTCGTTGCCTAACTGCGCAGTGAAGTAAAGTTGTAATGTCAGAATGTCTAATGGAAATGTGCAGCTTCCAGACAATGACTAGGCAGAAGTTATAGCATCCTTTCTGCTCTGAACTACTGAGCCACACTATACAACTACTTTTGAAAGATGAAAATCAGCCTAGTAATCAGATAAAGATTGAATTATGGATTGGACATAAAAACAACATTCAGTATCTCAACTATAACCATCTTTAAAAGACTAGATGTCATCCTATATAACTAAGATCTACTGTAGATCAATAAACACATTGACAAACAAATACCACAAACTATACTACACAGCAATCTGCATCATTTATATAAAATGGATTGATTTCATGATTGTGGAAGAACAAAATCGTTAGCCTCATAGCATAATTGCCATAATTTAAAAGTCATATTTTGGCCAAATTGAGATATCTGCCTAACTCTACTCTCCTAACACTGCTGATTCACTGTGCATTATTGCCTATGCCATCAGTCTATAAGAATGCTTGTTACATTCCAAAATCACTATCTGCCCAAGTCATCTCTTTGACATAGGCATTTGACACTACATACAAAGATGGCTCTGCTGACCACAAGTGAAGCATGACAGGCAATTGTGCTATGAGGCTAACGAAATGGAATCCCAATTCAAGTAGTACTCCCACACAATTCTAATGGATTGTAATCATTTGACCTTGTCATTCAACAGTAGAACTAGAAGTCTTTGGGGCCAAAACCCCCCCCAAAAACCACCAAAACCTTGTTCTAATCCTCTTAGAAACAGGTGGAGATTTGTGCATTGAGGAGTGTCAGACAAGCTCGGAGACAAGCTCGACACAAGAGTCCCCCCATGCTCTGAATTCCTTTATTCCAAAACAGATTGTTTTTCCATCTCCTGCCTTCCAACTAAACGGTTATTTGGCTGAACAGACGATTATTTCAAAGGATGACAACTGTTCTATCATTTGACTGCCCTTGCATGAAAGCTGCAGAGGGAAACACGAATGGAAGATGTTAATCATAGTTCACTGACTTTAACCTCCGGAAACTTTAACTTTTCATCGAAATTACTTTTTGAATATAAGACAAAAAAAATAACCCTCTCGCTTCACTTCTGGGGCCAGAGAACAACGCCCCCGTTGTGTTCATGCACTGTACTGTATCATACAGACTAGAAGACTGAGACAACAACACTAAAGTGAACCATTTAACCATGGACTAATGAGAGCTATAGGAGATCTTTTCTGCTTGCTGCAATAACACAGTACAACTCCTCCTCTGGCTGGCTCAAACTGGGGGGACCAGAGTCAGGCTGGAGGATGTTAAATCGTTCTTGTAAGGCCCCAAATGTCTATCTTTATTTAGTTGTTTTTTTTAAATCTATTTTTATTTTAGCCTATTCTTCCAATTGTCACTTTATTTTGTTGCGGCTGTTTTTGTGGTCTGAGTTGCTGTCACGCCTGAATTTCTTCTCGGGGGATCAATAAAATACCTATCTATCTATCTTAAATGACGATCATTCTCAGTGTACCGTCTCCCATATATTCATCTATACAGTAGTGGAATAATCTAATAAATAACATCTGCCATTTAGCAGACGGTTTTATCCAAAGCGACTTTTGCAGTGAGTGCATACGTTTTTCTGCATATATGGTCCATGCGGGAATCAAAGCCATGACCTAAGCATTGTTAGCGTTAGCATGCTCCACCAAATGAGCCTCAGAGGACCACCTCAGCATCTCAAGACAGACTCAAGTGCAACATGTTTGAGCACTTTGTATGAACAGTATGCCTGTGTAGCACTATAACTACCTAAGTAACAGCATCGTCGTGACATACAGTATAGTAATAATTGACCCCGACTATGCTCATACAACTATGAGGAGTAGGAGGAGGAAGAGGAGGAGTTTAAGAAGAGGAGGAGGAGGAGGAGGAAGAGGAGGAGGAGGAGGAGGAGGGGGAAGAGGAGGAGGAGGAGGAAGAGGAGGAGGGAGGAGGAGGAGGGAGGAGGAAGAGGAGGAGGAGGAAGAGGAGGAGGAAGAGGAGGAGGAGTTGGAGGGAGGAGGAAGAGGAGGAGGAAGAGGAGGAGGGCAAGGAGGAGGAGGAGGGAGGAGGGGGGAGGAAGAGGAGGAGGGAGGAGGAAGAGGAGGAGGAGGAGGGAGGAGGAAGAGGAGGAGGAGGAGGATGCTCACTTGTATGTGACTAACACTCCTAATGCTTGTAGCAGTGCAGTAATCCAGCTACGCACATTTAAAGTAAAACAGTGAGGATCTGTGATGATGAAACTAAATGACTGTTGCATTTTAAAATCACGTTTTAGTTTTTTTAAATGAATGATATATAGCCATTGCTCCTTGAAGAATATAACTTAGAAATGCCTCACGAACTTAGTTCAACTGTCCTACCCTCATCAAAACCCTACATATGTATTCTACTGTTTGTAAACAATGGAATTGTAAACAAACACTGTATAGTTTTTTTTTTTTTTTAATATATATATATAATTTTGAGACTCTTGGATGGCCAGTCCTGACATCTGTCTGCCAGTGTCATATATGCTATCAAATCAAATCAAGTCAAGTTTATTTATAAAGCACATTTAAAACAACTTTCACTGACCAAAGTGCTGTACATGGATTAAGATCAGAATAAAAATGCAATAAAATCACAATATACACAATCATAACCACGCAAGCACAAAGACACACATAAAAGTACCCCAAAACAAATTCAAAAAGCCACTTTAAGGAAATGCTAAAGAATACAAATAAGTTGTATTTTTTATGCTATTAAGCAGTAGTAAGAGGGAAATAACAAGTCACAGTTTGGTGCATTAATTAAGGTGTCATAATGAAGGAGGTGGGGATACTTTTCATCTCAATTAAGTTATGTGTGTGATTAGCTATGGGACCTGCAGTGACCTCAATAGAGGTTGATCTGATTCCAGATGTTTGATTACGAGGAGTTACATCTTCACGCTGAGATGATTACTAAGGAGAAATGATGTTCTGTGTGACATTTACCCTGAGACTTGGGAATAGGATCCCTGAGAAATGCTTTAGAATTTACGACAATCGCTTTAGGTGTTTTGAGCTGTGTGCAGTGAGATGGACTGCGAGGCAGTTTGATGAGTTTAATTAGAGAAGGTAAGGAAGGAGGAGAGCCAGCCACCTCAACAGGAAAAAGTCCTCCCATACGTAGAGCGTATCGGTTCTTTAAATGTTCTCATTCTGATTCTGATTCACCCAACAATGAAATGTAAAAAGTGCTCATCGGTAGCTGCTAAACGGTAATAGATGTGAAATGTTAATGTTGTTCATTAATAAAGCCTGATAATTTTGACTGATATTTTGCTCTCGACACATTTTCCTTAAATTTCAGATGTGACTGTTTCAATTAACAGGTTAATTGAAAGTGTTGAGTTGAATTGGAAGCAATTATCGTTATGGCTGCCGTACATTATTAACTTTCACAAGTGCAGCTTGACTAATTAAAGTAAAAAATAATAAATAAATAAAAAAGAACAGAGTGACGAAGCGTGACGCAGACGTTGACCTCAATGATAGGTCGACAGTATCCTAGGAAACATACAGAACATACAGGCTACCTACAGAACACGTGATTCTGTCTTGGCCAGTCTGTCTGTGGTGAAGCGATGTGATAAACTGTGGTTACCAGGGTTACGATAACACTGTCCTTGGAATAACTAGGAACTGAATCCCAACAAATTCATGTATCATGGTACCAAACTAACTCTACACAGACAACAACAACCATAAACAAGCACAAAGAAATCGCATTTAGAGGACAGAAGAGCGCTAACAATTAGCATTGACGGATGTAAGGGCCCATCCAAATGAGCCAAAGAAAGCAAATTCATGGGGGGAATCCCTCGGTCTAATAATAGCGTTAAGCTCAAACCCTTGAACCAGTTACAGCAGCTCAGGGCAGCCCCACTGAGGGTCTGGATCTTGGGTTCCTCTCCCTGTGACAGGTGCATGGTGGGCCAGGAGACCTGGGTAAATGTTTGCTTACAGAGGCCGAGCCGAACCGCGACCCGAGCACTGGGAGGGTCTCTGATTTATGAGGTAGCATTTACTACCTATTGAGTGCAATTACACAGAGCACAAGCCTCCTCGCAAGCAAGGCCCTCGGTGGCAGCCATTTTGTGTTCTAGATAAGGAAGGAAGTTGTTGTGCGTGGCGGGCGTGGGGGTCAGAGTGTTATGATTTATATAGGCTGTAAATGGAATACATTTAACTCAAGGATAGATTAAAAAAACAACCTTAAGATGTGGTGGTGCTCACTGGCATGATTGCACTGTTTTCTATTAAATGTCATCACTCATGTCACTATGGCCTCTCCTCTTAAGTAATTGCATGACCAGAGAAGACACAGCACTGTAAAGATCCATCAATAAATCAATACATTTCCACAGTATATGACGTTGTAATCTCGTGGTTTTGCCACAATTGACTCTTGAGACATTGTGTGTCTATGACACGTGTCTTTGGCTATTTTATTATTATAAAATAAAAAGACAAGCTATTGTACGAACGATGCGTCCCCTGTATCTGTACATCTCTGAACCTTTATTATTCCCCTGTAATTTCATTAATATTACTAGTATATCGATAGACAATGACCTTGGCTGCTGAGCAGATAAGAGATAATATTCTCCACCAAAACAGAATTAAATGAACCACAGCAAGACTATTGCGCACAAATTGTGAAGCACTTCCACAAACTCTAAATGACTGAGGCCACCAAAGTTAATGACACTGCAAACTGCTGGTTTGATATTCTGCAAAGTGGTTATTTGAACTTAAAAGCAGACAAGACGCCACACCATTTGCTTGGTAATTTTCCATTACCATCAAAAGCAGGAACAATTACCTGGTCCTGATCCTTCAGATGATGGAAATATGCTGCTCATTAGTGTCTATTCACAGAATTCATGAATCACAGCATGTCAAAGACTGACGGCTATTTCACCTGGAAAATGACTACACGCATTAACAGACAGACAGCCATTTCACCTGAAAAATGGTTCAATTCATTAATAATTCTCTAGAAATAAAAATCAGAGAAATGTCTGATATTGGTACTCTTGGCAAAATGTTTAATTGACTATAGTGATACATTTAATAATCATAGTAATACAACTAGCCTAATTATGTGGACCCTTGCAACTAACAGTAGAGTTATTGTACAGTAATGGAACAGTCATTTGTCACTACAGTAGGTACTCTTCTAACAATACAGATGTACTTCTAGAGAGGAGGACATGTACAATACAAAGGAAATGGTAGGGTCTTGACATTGTGTTTTTCTGAGATAGTCTGCCTCCAAAACAAATAAACTACTGGGCTGGGAATTACTCAATTAAAAGGTCTTGTCAAACAATTGCTTATTCTTATCTGCAATAGATTTACTCAATACTAACTACACATTTAGGTGCACAGGACAGAGAGAGGCATTGAAAGAGGTTACTTCCTGTCATTCTGGCCACTACTTCCTGTTCTAGGGTGGTTCCGTAGCGATCCATTTCTATCTTTATCTTGGTAAAAGAAATATTATTAACACACACCAACATCTGTCTGATGTATGTCTTTCCTATT